>NW_019943272.1:6487-10252 GCF_002910315.2 Salvelinus sp. IW2-2015 | reverse complement strand
TCTAATCCACCTGTCCTCCACAAGAAATGGAGCTGTTTCTAATCCCACCTGTCCTCTCCACAAAGATAATGGAGCGTTTCTACCACTGTCCTCCACAAGATAAGGAGCGTTCTAACCCACTGTCCTCCACAAGATAATGGAGCTGTTTCTAACTCGCCTGTCCTCCACAAGATAATGGAGCTGTTTCTAATTCACCTGTCCATCTCCATAAGATAATGGAAGCCGTTTCTAATCCACCTGTCCTCCACAAGATAATGGAGCTTGTTTTAACCCACCTGTCCTCTCCACAAGATAATGGAGCTGTTTCTAATCCACCTGTTCTAACTCCGCCTGTCCTCCCACAAGATAATGGAGCGGTTTCTAACTCCCCTGTCCTCCACAAGATAATGGAGCTGTTTCTAACCCACCTGTCAACAATGGAGCTGTTTCTTAAACCCCTGTCCTCCACAAGATATGGAGCTGTTTCTAACCCACCTGTCCTCACACAAGATAATGGAGCTGTTTCTAACCCACCTGTCCTTCCACAAGATAATGGAGCTGTTTCTACACCTACCTGTCCTCACACAAGATAATGGAGCTGTTTCTAAACCCACCTGTCCTCCACAAGATAATGGAGCTGTTTTTAACTCACCTGTCCCTCCATAAGAATAATGGAGCTGTTTCTAACCCACCTGTCCTTCCACAAGATAATGGAGCTGTTTCTAACTGCACGCTGTCCTCTTCTCCATAAGATAATGGAGCTGTTTCTAACTCACCTGTCCTCTCCAACAAGATAATGGAGCTGTTTCTAACCACCTGTCCTCCACAAGATAATGGAGCGATTTTCTAACCCACCTGTCCTCCACAAGATAATGGAGCTGTTTCTTAACTCACCTGTCCTCCAACAAGATAATGGAGCGGTTTCTAACTCACCTGTCCTCCACAAGATAATGGAGCGGTTTCTAAACTCACCTGTCCTCCACAAGATAAATGGAGCTGTTTCTAACCCACCTGTCCCTCCACAAGATAATGGAGCTGTTTCTAACTCACCTGTCCTCCACAAATAATGGAGCGGTTTTTCTAACCCACCTGTCCTCAAGATAATGGAGCGGCTTTCTAACCCACCTGTCCTCAAGATAAATGGAGGCGTTTCTCAACCCACTGTCCTCCACAAGATAATGGAGGCGGCTTTCTGAACCCACCTGTCCTCCACAAGATTAATGGAGCTGTTTCTAACCCACCTGTCCTCTCACAAGATAATGGAGCTGTTTCTAACCCACCTGTCCACAAGATAATGGAGCTGTTTCTAACCCACCTGTCCTACACAAGATAATGGAGCTGTTTCTAACCCACCTGTCCTCCACAAGATAATGGAGCTGTTTCTACCCAACCTGTCCTCCACAAGATAATGGAGCTGTTTCTAACCCACCTGTCCTCCACAAGATAATGGAGCTGTTTTCTAACCCACCTGTCCTCCACAAGATAATGGAAGCTGTTTCTAATACCCACCTGTCCATGCCACAAAGATAATGGACTGTTTCTAACCCCCTGTCCCCAACAAGGAAAAAATTAAAAATGGAGCTGTTTTCTTGACTCACCTGTCCTCGCACAAGAATAATGGAGCTGTTTCTACCTCACCTGTCCAAACAAGTAATGGAGCTGTTTCTATGCCCTAACTCGAAACTCGTCGTCCCTCAAGATTAAATGGAGCTGTTTCTAACTCTCCATGTCTCAAGATAATGGAGCTGTTTCTAACCTACTTGTCCTCAAGATAACTGGAGCTGTTTCTAACCTACGTTCCTCTGCCAAGATAATTGGGCTGTTTCTAACCCACCTGTCCTCTCCTCAAGATAATGGAGCGGTTTCTAACTTCCTGTCCTTCCCACAAGAACAATGGAGCTGTTTTCTATAACTAAGTGGTCCTCTCCATAGATAATGGAAGCTGTTTCTAACCCATGTGTCCTCTCCCACAAGATAATGGAGCTGTTTCTAACCCACCATGTCCTCCACAAGACAAATGGAGCTGTTTCTACCTACGGTCCTCTCTCCACAGACAAATGGAGCTGTTTCTAACCCACATGTTCCTCTCCACAAGATAATGGAGCTGTTCTAAACCCACATGCTCTTTCACAAGATAATGGAGCTGTTTTCTAACCCACCTGTCCCACACAAGATATAATGGAGCTGTTTCTAACCTACGTGTCCTTTCCAAAGATAATGGAGCTAACGTCTTCTAACCTCACCTGTCCACATAAGATAATGGAGCCTGTTTCTAAACCCATGTGTCCTCACAAGATATTGAGCTGTTTATAACCCATGGTGTCCTCTCCAAGTAATGGAGCTGTTTATAACCCATGTGTTCCTCCACAAGATAATGGAGCCTGTTTATAACCCAATGTGTCCTCCACAGATAAATGGAGCTGTTTTATAACCCATGTGTCCTCTCCAAATAATGGACTTTTTATAACACCCATGTGGTCCCTCTCCACAAGATTTTGGAAGTCTCTCAATACCCTGTTATAATGTAATGTTGTCTCCAGTTCTGTAATGTATATTGTATGTCTGTATAAATTTCTAATGTTTTGTGCATGATGTCCTCTAGTTTCGGCTAAAAAGGAGACTCGTTCCCCTGGGAGCTCTTTCCTGTTGAACTTTCTGGGTTCAACTAACCTGGAACTGTAATCCTGGGAAAAGGAGCCACTCTACCATCCGTGCTGCAGGTAACGCTTTACCCATAAACCACTGACCTCTAACCCCTGATCCTTCCGTGCTGCACAGGTAACCTTTACCCATAACCACTGACCTCTAACCCCTGATCCCTATTCCGTGCTGCAGGTAACTTTACCCATAACACTTGTCCCCTAATCCCTGATCCCTATCCGGGCTTGCAGGTAACCTTTAGCCCATAAACCACTGTCCCTAACCCCGATCCCTATCGCGGTGCTGCAAGGAACCTTACCCCATAACACTGAACCTCTAACACCCTGATCCTATCCCGGGCTGCAGGTAACCTTTACCCTAACGCACTTGTCCCTAACCCCTGATCCCTATCCGGGCTGCAGGTAACCTTTACATAACCACTGACATGACCTCTTAACCCCTGATCCCTATCCGGGCTGCAGGGTAACCTTAGCCAACCTGTCCCCTAAGCCTGATCCCTATCCGGGCTGCAGTAACCTTTACCCATAACCACTGTCCCCTAACCCCTGATCCCTAATCGGGCAGCTGCAGGTAACCTTTAACCCATAACCACTGACCGTCTAACCCCTGAGTCGACCCGTCATAGCGTTGCTGCAGGTAACGTGCTTTAACCCCATAACACTGACCTCTAACCCCTGATTCCCTATTCCGGGCTGCAGGTAACCTTTACCATGTCCCTCTAACCTGATCGCCTATCCGGGCTTGCAGAGTAACCTTACCACTGTCCCTCTAACCCTGATCCCTATCCGGGCTGCAGGTAACCTTTACCCCTAACCATGACCCTTAACCCCTGATCCCTATCCGGGCTGCAGGTTAACCTTTACAAACTGTCCTCTAACCCTGATAGCCTACTGTCCTCTCCACAAGATAATGGAGCTGTTTCTAACCCACCTGTTTCTAACTCGCCTGTCCTCCACAAGATAATGGAGCGGTTTCTAACTCCCCTGTCCTCCACAAGATAATGGAGCTGTTTCTAACCCACCTGTCCACAAGATAATGGAGCTGTTTCTAACCCACCTGTCCTCCACAAGATAATGGAGCTGTTTCTAACCCACCTGTCCTCCACAAGATAATGGAGCTGTTTCT
>NW_019943272.1:0-6462 GCF_002910315.2 Salvelinus sp. IW2-2015 | reverse complement strand
ATAGTGTAGTGTGTTGTTTAAGTTGTTCCCTTAATTTTTGAGCAGTGTTATATATGTTCATATATGAAAAAAAAAACAAGGGTTAAAACAAGATTTACACGGACAAGACAAAAACACATGTTTGACTGGTACGCCATCTTGTTTTTTTCCTCCTCCAATTGGGATTGAGTTGGAACCGCAGAGTGAAGTAAAGCGCCACAAGTGCTCAGATATGTGGAGAAACTCCTTCAAAACGTGTTGGAAAAACTACTTTGTTGGTTGAAGAGCTTGTAAGCGCATGTGACAAAATACATTTGATTTGCAAAGCTGATAAGTGTGGTGGAGTGATACAGCTGTCATCAGGGCAAAGGTGTTTTAACACTTTATTTTTGCTTACATACATGATTTCATATGTGGTTATTTAATAGTTTGTCTTAAACTATTTATTTCTTTACAATGTAGAAAATAATGAAAAATAAAGTAGGAATCCTTTGAATGAGTGTTCCAAAACTGTTACTGTGTGGTGTGTGTGAGTGAATTTGGAAAGTATTCAACCCCTTGACCTTTTGTTTTTTTTTTTTTTTAACATACAGCCTTATTCTATAAATGTTTTTTTTCCCCCCTTCCCTCAATCTCACACAATACCACATAATTGAAAAAGCCAAAACCAGGTTTAGACAATTTTTGCAGATGTATTACAAATAAAAACAGATCACATTACATGTTCATAAGTACTTCAGACTCTTTTAACTCAAGTAATTTGTTGGGGAAGCCAAAACCCCTTTTTTTTGGGGGCAGCGATTTACAAGCCTTGGGTTATGACACTACAAGGTTGGACCCTGTAATTTGGGAGTTTCTCCTTCTCTGCAGATTCTCTCAGCGATTTTCAGGTCTCTCCAGATAGGTTCAGATCTGGTCTTGGTTGGGCAACTTCACGGGACATACAGAGACTTCTGCCCCAAAGCCACTCCTGGCGTTGTCTGTGGCTGTGTGCTTAGAGGTCGTTGTTCTTGTTGGAAGGTGAACCGGCTCATCAGTCTTGAGTCCTTGAGCGCTCTGGGAGACGGTTCATCAAGGACTCTTCGTTACTTAGCTCATCTTTCCCTCGATCCAAACGTATTCTCCCAGTCCCTGCCACTGTAAAAACAATTCCAACATCAATGATGCTGCCACCGCCATGCTTCATGTAGGATGGTTTGCCAGGTTTCCTCCAGAACGTGACCGCTGGATATTCAGCCAAGAGTTAAATCTTGTTTCATTTCGACCAGAGAATCCTGTCTTTCAGTTGTCTTGAGAGTTCCTTTAGAGGTTGCCTTTTGTACAACTCCAAGATGGGCTGTCATTTGATTTTACTGGAGGAGTGCTATCTGTCTGGCCACTCTACTATAATGCCTGATTGGTGGGGTGTCAGAGATGGTTTTGTCCTTCTGGAGGTTCTCCCATCTACCACAGAGGAACTCTTGAGCTCTGTCGGTGACCCATCGGGTTCTTGGTCACATTCACTTTCACGCAAGCCTTTCTCCCCGTTCATTGCTCGTTTTGCCGGGCGCACAGCTCTAGGAAGGAAACCTTGGTGGTTCCACAACTTCCATTATAAGAATGATGGAGGCCACTGTGTTCTAGACCTTCCAATGCGCAAGAAATGTTTCTTGTTACCCTTACCCACATCTCGTTGCCTCGACTTCAATCCTGTCTACGGAGAGCTCTGTGGACAATTCCTTCGACCTCAATGGCTTGGTATTTTTTGCTTGACATGCACGGTCAAGTGTGGATCTTGATATAAACGGTTGTGTGCTTCCACAATCGATGTCCAATTCAGTTGAATGACCACGGTGTACTCCAAGTTGTAGAAACATCTCAAGGATTGATCAATGTGCGAAAAAGGATGCACCTGAGCTGCAATTTCGAGTCTCATTAGCAACAAGGGTCTGAAATTACTTTTATGTAAAAAGGTATTCTTTTTTTGGTTTTATCATTTTTTTTTGCAAAACATTCTAAACCAGTTTTTGCTTTGTCTATGGGTTGTGTATGTATTGATGAAAAACTTTTGTTATTTTCAATTGTATTTTTAAACAGCTAATGTTTAACTTAACACATGTAGAAAAAGTCCAGGGGTCGAAATGTACTTTCCAATCACGTGTGTTTGTTGTTCATAGCAGCAGGACAGACGAGTGCTCCTTGTCCCAGCCAGCTCATGTTTCCCTCTCTTAACCTCTCTGGGTGGCGGAGGCTTCCTGACTACGCCTGTCTGGAGCAGAACCAGAAACGCATGGAAACAGTGGGAGAGAATACACTCCATTAGACCTCTGGCATGAGGAGACTGGAGGCAGATCGATGCTCTGTAACCCTATCCGTAGTACACCATCAGACAGACTAACCCCTTACCTACATCCTACCCGTAGTACACCATCTAGACAATGAGGACTGACATGGGACAGACATACCACTTGATTGAGTATATTCTCTAACCTACAGGGAGGTGTGCGTACCACATGGTATTGGGAGAGAGGCCATAAACAGAGTATGTGACGTTGGATTGACTTTCCGCGTCTTCCGCGCTAATGAACCAGGCAGAGAGGGAGCAACCTCTTCGAGGAGAGGGTGATGGAGGTCCGAGTATGACCCCTGCAGGTATGAGAATTACTCTTTTTGGTGGCCCCCACCTTTAATCCCTGTTGGCGGGCCCCCACCTTTGAGGCCCCCTAACCTCTTGCAGGCTCTACTCTAACTTTTTTCCCCAAGACTACATGTTGCTTCCTAAATTAAAAAATGAAGGAGCACAGTGTTCAAGTAAGGAAGAGATAGCTGCTGCCTTTGCAGCCGGTTAGTCTGGCTTTTTTATTCTACTTCATTTGGAGCAGTGGCTTCCTTCCTGCGTGAGCGGCCTTTCAGCTCTATGTCGATATAGGACTCGTTTTGACTGTGGATATAGATACTTTCTGTACAAGGGTCCTTTGCTGTTGTTCTGGGATTGATTTTACACTTGTCGCCCACAGTACATTCATTCACTAGGAGACAGAACGCGTCTCTTCCTGAGAGGTTATGACGCTGCGGTGGTCCCATCGGTGTTTTCCGGATACTTGCGTACTATTGATATTGTCACAGATGAACGTGGTACCCTTCAGGCATTTGGGAAATTGCTCCCAAGGATGAAGCAAGTACTTGTGGAGGTATAAAAGTAAATTTGGAGGTCTTGACTGATTATCTCTTTGATTTTCCCTCATGATGTCAAGCTGTGAGCAACTGAGTTTAAATTGTAGGCCTGAAAAGCATCCACAGGTTAACCTCCAATTGAAAAAGGCTTAATTGAAACCATAAAAAATTTTTTTTTTTATTCAAGGGGAAGGATTTTTTTAGGGGAACAACCCCACACGACCCCCGCCCTCCCCAGATCCTTTTTCAAGGGGACACGATTTGGCGCCATGTTCTGTTAGTCACATGTCTGTGGAACTTGTTCAGGTTTATGTCTCAAGTTGTTTGAATCTTGTTATGTTCAAACCAATATATTTATACACATGTTCCAGTTTGCTGAAATAAACACAGTTGACAGTGAGATGTTTCTGTTTTTTCTGTTGGAGTTTTTAGTAAAAAATTAAAGAAAACCCGTTGAATGAGTAGGTGTTATAAAACTTTTGACCGGTCAGTGTATTTCTTACTGGTCGTTTTCTATTGGAATCTTAGAAGACGTTCGCTGGTCTCAGATGATATCTATCTGGTTGTTTTCATAAACAGAATCTGCAAAATACGCTCTGGTAGGCAGGATGGCAAGAGGAAGCGATTGGATTATTTGACTACAGAGACATGCAGTTGGAAGGTACCTCATTAAAACCTCTGGGACTATCGCCGCCATGGCAGGTAAAGGACCCCCCATCTAAACCCTAGCTGCTTGGCACTGTGTGGAAGCTTCAGTCAAACCTCCTGCTTTTTCTGGTTTTCAATTTTTATCCTTTCATATATACCACGTAAGTTGGACTGAACCACAAATGGGGAGATAGTTACAGGGGAGAGGAAAGGGTGGAGAATGAGCACAATCTAAGGCTAGGGAAGATTTTACAGGTGGCCATGATATGGACAGATTATGGGAATTGGAGAGCCGTCCCCCGAGGGGGGCACTTCCGGGGGGGGACCACCTGTCCTCTCCACAAGATAATCGGAGCTGTATTCTAATACACCTGTCCTCTCCATAAGTTATATCGAGACCGTTGGTCTTATCCACTGTCCTCCACAAGATAAGAGCTGTTCTAACCCCACCTGTCCTCTCACAAGATATGGAGCTGTTTCATACCCCACCTGTCTCACAAGATAATGAGTGCAGGTTTCTAACCCACCTGTCCTTCCACAAGATGGAATGGAGCTAGGTTTCTAACTCGGCCTGTCCTCCACAGATAATGGAGCTGATTTCTCAATTGGCACCTGTCATCTCCTAAGATAAATGGAGCCGTTTTATCCCACCGTGGTCCTCCCACAAGATAATGGAGCTGTTTCTAACCCCCTGTCCTCTCCACAAGATAATGGAGCTGTTTCCTAACCCACCTGTTTCTTAACGCGTCCTGTCCTCCCAGAATTATGGGGAGCGGGTTTCTAACTCCCCTGTCCTCCCACCAAGATAATGGAGCTGTCTTCTAACCCCACCTGGTCTTCACAAAGATAATGGAGCTGTTTCTAACCCCCTGATCCTCAACAAGGATAATAGGAGCTGTTTCATAATACCCCACCTGTCCATCCACAAGGATTAATGGCAGATGTTTTCTAACCCACCTGATCGCCTCCACAAAAGAAGATTAAGTGGCAGCTGTTTCTAACCTAACCATGTCCTCCACAACGACATAATGAGAGCTGTTTCTAACCCACCGTGTCCGTCACAAAGAATAATTGGAGCTGATTTACTAACTCACACTTCCTCTCCATAAGAGAATGGGCTGTTTCTACCCACCTGTCCTTCCAGCAGAGTGGAGAGATAATGGAGCTGTTTCTAACCCACCTGTCCTCCACAAGATAATGGAGCTGTTTCTAACCCACCTGTCCTCCACAAGATAATGGAGCTGTTTCTTACCCACCTGTCCTCCACAAGATAATGGAGCTGTTTCTAACCCACCTGTCCTCCACAAGATAATGGAGCTGTTTCTAACTCACCTGTCCTCCACAAGATAATGGAGCTGTTTCTAACTCACCTGTCCACAAGATAATGGAGCTGTTTCTAACTCACCTGTCCTCAAGATAATGGAGCTGTTTCTAACTCACCTGTCCTCAAGATAATGGAGCTGTTTCTAACCTACGTGTCCTCCAAGATAATGGAGCTGTTTCTAACCTACGTGTCCTCTCCAAGATAATGGAGCTGTTTCTAACCCACCTGTCCTCTCCTCAAGATAATGGAGCGGTTTCTAACTTCCTGTCCTCTCCACAAGACAATGGAGCTGTTTCTAACCTACGTGTCCTCTCCAAGATAATGGAGCTGTTTCTAACCCATGTGTCCTCTCCACAAGATAATGGAGCTGTTTCTAACCCACCTGTCCTCCACAAGACAATGGAGCTGTTTCTAACCTACGTGTCCTCTCCACAAGACAATGGAGCTGTTTCTAACCCACATGTCCTCTCCACAAGATAATGGAGCTGTTTCTAACCCACATGTCCTTTCCACAAGATAATGGAGCTGTTTCTAACCCACCTGTCCACACAAGATAATGGAGCTGTTTCTAACCTACGTGTCCTTTCCACAAGATAATGGAGCTGTTTCTAACCCACCTGTCCACATAAGATAATGGAGCTGTTTCTAACCCATGTGTCCTCCACAAGATATTGGAGCTGTTTATAACCCATGTGTCCTCTCCAAGATAATGGAGCTGTTTATAACCCATGTGTCCTCCACAAGATAATGGAGCTGTTTATAACCCATGTGTCCTCTCCAAGATAATGGAGCTGTTTATAACCCATGTGTCCTCTCCACAAGATTTTGGAGCTCTCTCAAGTCTGTTATAATGTATGTTGTCTCCAGTCTGTAATGTATATTGTATGTCTGTATAATATTCTAATGTTTCTGTCATGATGTCCTCTAGTTTCGGCTAAAGAAGGAGACTCGTTCCCCCTGGGAGCTCTTCCTGTTGGAACTCTGGTCAACAACCTGGAACTGTATCCTGGGAAAGGAGCCACCTACATCCGTGCTGCAGGTAACCTTTACCCATAACCACTGACCTCTAACCCCTGATCCCTATCCGTGCTGCAGGTAACCTTTACCCATAACCACTGACCTCTAACCCCTGATCCCTATCCGTGCTGCAGGTAACCTTTACCCATAACCACTGTCCCCTAACCCCTGATCCCTGACCTCTAACCCCTGATTTCCCTGGCTGCAGGTAACCTTTACCCATAACCACTGACCACTGACCTCTAACCCCTGATCCCTATCCGGGCTGCAGGTAACCTTTACCACTGTCCCCTAAGCCTGATCCCTATCCGGGCTGCAGGTAACCTTTACCCATAACCACT
>NW_019943271.1:150888-153891 GCF_002910315.2 Salvelinus sp. IW2-2015 | reverse complement strand
TACAGGGGGTACTGTGTAAGAGTCAATGTGGAGGCTATATACAGGGTGTTATGGTACAGAGTCAATGTGGAGGCTATAATCAGGGGGTAGCGGTACAGAGTCAATGTGGAGGCTTTATATACAGGGGGTACGGTACAGAGTCAATGTGGAGGCTATATACAGGGGGTGCGGTACAGAGTCAATGTGGAGGCTATATACAGGGGTACCGGTACCAGAGTAATGTGGAGGCTATATACAGGGGTACGGTACAGAGTCAATGTGGAGGCTAATATACAGGGGGTACCGTCACAGAGTCAATGTGGAGGCTATATACAGGGGGTACGTACAGAGTCAATGTGGAGGCTATATAAAGGGGTACCGGTACAGAGTCAATGTGGAGGCTATATACAGGGGGATCCGTACAGAGTCAATGTGGAGGCTATATACAGGGTGTACCGGTACAGAGTCAATGTGGAGGCTATATACAGGGGGTACCGGTACAGAGTCAATGTGGAGGCTATATACAGGGGTACCGTTACAGAGTCAATGTGGAGCTATATTACAGGGTATACGGTACAGAGTCATGTGGAGGTTTGGGGGTGGTACGGTCTTGAGTATAAGGGGGTACCGGTACAGAGTCAATGTGGGAGGTATATACAGGGGGTACCGGTACAGAGTCAATGTGGAGGCTATATACAGGGGGTACCGGTACAGAGTCAATGTGGAGGCTTATATCAAGGGGTACGGTAAGAGGTCAATGTGGAGGCTATATACAGGGGGTACCGGGACAGAGTCAATGTGGAGGCTATATACAGGGGGTATGGTATAGAGTCAATGTGGAGCTATATACAGGGGGGTACCGGTACAGAGTCAATGTGGAGCTATATCAGGGGTACCGGTACAGAGTCAATGTGGAGGCTAATATACAGGGGGGTACCGGTACAGAGTCAATGTGGAGGCTATATCAGGGGGTACCGGTACAGAGTCAATGTGGAGGTATATACAGGGGTTACGCGGTACAGAGTCAATGTGGAGGCTATAATACAGGGGGTACCGGTACAGGAGTCAATGTGGAGCTCTATATACAGGGGTGTACCGGTACAGAGTCAATGTGGAGGCTTTTATACAGGTTGGGAACGGACAGAGTCAATGTGGAGGTATATCTAAAGCAAGTGCATTCCACCACCTGATAGGCCCGATGGGGGTGGTGGGTCTAAGGTCTACCAGGGAGGGATTACCATACTCTCAGAGAATGTAGTCTCTTCCCCTGGATGTATTCGACCTACTACCATGCATCTTACAGACTATACCCTAGGATGGTTGAGCTCACGGGAGCAGACTACACTCAGGATGTTGGGCGACCTACTAGCCGCAGGCTGTATGGCAGACCTACTACCCAGGATGTATGGCAGACCTATCGAGGCTGTAATGGGAGACCTACTACCGCAGGAATGTATGGCAGAGCCTACTACCCAGGATTTATGGGCAGACCTACTACCCAGGATGTATGGCAGACCTCTACCCAGGATGTATGGCTAGACCTACTACCCAAGATGTAATGGAGACCTACTATAGGATGTGCACACTCAGGCTGTATGGAGACCTACTACCCAGGAATGTATGGCAGACCTACTACCAGGATGTTGAGACCTACTACCGATGTAGCTACTAACCAGGATGTATGGCAAGACCATACTACCGCAGGATGTATGGCGACCTACTACCGGATGTATTACTCCCGATTAGGCTACCTCTACCAGGATGTTGGCTAGACCTACTCACGCGTGTATGGCAGACCTATCTACCCAGGATGTAGGCAGACCTACTACCGGATGTATGGCAGACCTAACTACCCGACTGTATGGCCAGCCTACTACCCAGGCTGTATTGGCAGCCCTACTACCTGGCTGTATGGACCTACTACCTGGCTGTATGACAGCCTCTACCCAGGCTGTATCGACTACTACCAGGCTGTCTCAGACCTATCTACCCAGGCTGTATACAGACTACTACCTGGCTTGTATGACGACCTACTACCAGAGCCTGTATGACAGCACTACTACCGCAGGCTGTATGACAGACTACTCGGCAGATTATAGTCTCCACATTGACTCGGTACAGTTATAACATCATGGTTTTAACAGTGCCACACAGCCTGTCTAATTAGAGACGGATATATAGGCTATAAATGCATATTTGTATAGTGGTTAATTCTGCAGTGTGTAAAACAACCCGCAAATAGCAAGTAAATAATGAGGCTGTCTGCCTGTTGTACTGTTTTAAAGGAGTTTAGGAATGTCATCTACATCATTGTGTSGAAATATAATCTGTCAGATAATGTTAGTAGAAGGAAACTCCTTTCTGGAATCAATCCCCAGTCTCTTTCTTGGATCAGGAGGGGAGTGGGTGGGAGTGGAGAGGAGGTAAAGGGAGAGCAGCCTGCCTGCTGAATTCCTGACTGCAGCAGTTTTCAAGGCTTGCACGGTTTGGAGCGTGAGTGGGAATTTCCTATCTACGTAGCAACAACCCTCCCCCTCCTCCTTGCGGTGACGCTGCTGCGCTGTAGTAAAAGGAGAGCGCTCTCCAGCACCACACCACAGTGGACAGCAGCGTCGCGRCGCGTCAGTAGCCAGGCAGAATACATTACCGATAGCAGAGTAGAGCGGAGCTCTCATCATACTGCCATAGACACTTAGGGAGCTCAGTCGTGCCGTGCAGATCTTACAGGCTACAGATTCATCCTTTTTACTTCCCCATCTCGCTGACACGATCCACATTATTTTAATCCTGCACAGCGGATCTTGGGAAATATTTTGTAAAGAAAAATGACGCTTTATATTCTGGATATATATTCTGCATAAGAGGCTTTGTGTTTTGTAGCGTGATAAACCACGCACCTGGTCTTCTACCCCGATGTGGAGGCGCTCTCGGTTCAGTCACAGAAGAGGGTTGCTAGTGAACTCCAGATGGGACACTAGGAAATGTAGATCGTGGAGCTGCTCTCCTCTCCGACTCAAACATCCT
>NW_019943271.1:143388-145888 GCF_002910315.2 Salvelinus sp. IW2-2015 | reverse complement strand
CTCTCTTCTCTCTCTCTCTCTCTCTCTCTCTCTCTCTTCTTCTCTTTCTCTCTCTCTCTCTCTCTCTCTCTCTCTTCTCTGTCTTCTGTCTCTGTCTCTGTCTCTCTCTCTGTCTCTCTCTCTGTCTCTGTCTCTGTCTCTCTCTGTCTCTCTCTGTCTCTCTTCTCTCTGTCTCTGTCCTTCTGTCTCTGTCTCTTCTCTTCTCTGCTCTATCTCTGTCTCTATCTCTCTCTCTGTCTCTCTGTCCTGTCTCTAGGTTCCATCGACCGTAGTGTAGAGTAGTTTCTTCTGTGAAGAAGCAGCTGTGTGGTCAGTGTAAACCATGTGACAGTCTCCTGTTCCCAGGCCCAGTCTCCTGTTCCCGGATGTTCGAACTACAGATTTCTGTCTGTCTCTCTACCAACATGGAGGAGCGTCTTGTCTCTCTGTGTGTCACAATGGAGGCTATGTCTCTCGAGCTGGAGCCCAGAAAGATCACAGGAAACATCAGACTGATAAATCTTCAAGGAACTATTAACACGTCAATGTGTGCTGTTTTCCTGGATGTCATCCAATGAGAAAAAGACTCCTGGATGTCATCCAATGAGAAAAAGACTCCTGGATGTCATCCAATGAGAAAAAAGACAAATGAAGAAGATAGCAGCACTTACTAGTTCACAAGTCGTTTCTCTCAATTCACTCCAAGCCAGCAGTCTGAAAGAATCAGAATCAGAAAACTTATTGTACAAACGTTCTAAATTTGTTTGGTGTTATTTTCAAGTTTTACGGGATCTGGATGTTTAAAATCATCCAACCAAATGCTTAATGTAGATTCCTTCTCGACAATGGAACAACAATAAATAATATAAGATAACCTTTTTTCTTTACACTTTAGTCATTTAACAGATGCCTTATTCAGAGCGACTTACAGGAAGAATTAGTGTTAAGTGCTTTGTTTTACCAGCAACTTGCAGTTACTGGCCCAATGATCTTAACAGCTAGGCTACCTGTCGCAGAAAAGGTTAAAAAGGATGAACATCCAAAACTGCTGGTATGGAATAAACTGATAGAAATTATGTTGTCTGTGAGTGCTGGTCGCCTTGTTTCCTAGTGGAGTTGGATCTTTGGATTAGGAGGAACTATGAAGAGCCTTCAACTTAGCCCAGTGGAACCACCCAAAGGGAGGAACTATGAAGAGGCTTCAACTTAGCCCAGTGGAACCAGTTTCTGTCTTATTCCAAACCCTCATATATTGTAGAAAGATAGAATGATACGTGAAGTGAAACAGAATGGTGAAGCAACGATCAGGCCTGTTCCAACCAGGTAACTCCAACCTGCTCAGAGACAGGGATCAGGCCTGTTCCACCAGGTTTACCTCCAACCTGCTCATGAGACAGGGATCAGGCCTGTTCCACCAGGTTACCTCCAACCTGCTCAGAGACAGGGATCAGGCCTGTTCCACCAGGTTTACCTCCAACCTGCTCAGAGACAGGGATCAGGCCTGGTTCCACCAGGTTACCTCCCAACCTGCTCAAAGGAACATCTGAAACATTTTGTCTTATAACCTTGGTCTACAAGTCCGAGGATGGAGGAGATGCCAGGTTAGGTCTCAAATGGCACCCTATTCCCTATATAGTGCACTACTTTTGACCAGGGTTCCCTATATAGTGCACTCTTTGACCAGGGTTCCTATAAGTGCACTACTTTTGACCAGGGTTCCCTATATAGTGCACTACTCTTTTGACCAGGGTTCCCTATATAGTGCCACTACTTTTGACCAGGGTTCCCTATATATAGTGCACTACTTTTGACCAGGTTTCCCTATATAGTGCACTACTTTTGACCAGGCGTTCCCTATATAGTGCACTACTTTTTGACCAGGACCCATATGGACACAGACCTTGAGGAGGTCATCTCTATGTCAGAGGACAGAAGATGCCAGGTCGTGTCTGCCATACTTTTTTCATAACAGACTCTTTGAAAGCATTTACGAACAATGGCCTTGTGGATGCTGGCAGAGAGGAGAGATGAGGAGAGGATGAGGAGAGATGAGGGGATGTGGAGAGATGAGGAGAGATGAGAGAGGGGTGAGGGGATATTTGGAGAAATGAAGAGAAATGAGGAGAGATGAGGGAGGGAGAAATGGAGAGGGAGTGGAGAGATGAGGAGAGTGGAGGAGATGAGGATGAGAGAGAGAGGAGAGAGAAGAGGAGAGATGAAGAGAGATGAGGAGAAATGAGGAGAGGTGGAGAGAGATGAAGAGATGAAGAGGAGAGATGAGGAGAAATGAGAGAGGTGGAGAGAGATGAGGAGAAAGGAGGAGAGGTGGAGAGGAGAGAGATGAAGAGATGAGGAGATGAGGAGAGATGAAGAAGAGATGAGGAGAGATGAGGAGAGATGAGAGAAATGAAGAGAAATGAAGAAGAAAATGAGGAGAGATGAGGAGAGATGAGAGAGATGAGGAGAGATGTGGAGGAGAGATATGAGGAGAAATTGAGGAGAAATGTGGAGAAATGTGGAG
>NW_019943271.1:135939-139237 GCF_002910315.2 Salvelinus sp. IW2-2015 | reverse complement strand
TTCTTCTTATCCAAACCCTCATATATTGTAGAAAGGTAGAATGATACGTGAAGTGAAACAGAATGGTGAAGGCAACGATCAGGCCTGTTCCACCAGGTAACCTCCAACCTGCTCAGAACAGGGATCAGGCCTGTTCACCAGGTTACCTCCAACCTGCTCAGAGACAGGGATCAGGCCTGTTCCACCAGGTTACCTCCAACCTGCTCAGAGACAGGGATCAGGCCTGTTCACCAGGTTACCTCCAACCTGCTCAGAGACGGATCAGGCCTGTTCCACCAGGTTACCTCCAACCTGCTCAGAGGAACATCTGAACATTTTTCTTATAACCTTGGTTCTACAAGTCCGAGGATGGAGGAAGATGCCAGGTTAGGTCCTCAAATGGCCACCCTATTCCCTATATAGTGCACTACTTTGGAGAGATGTGGAGAGATGTGGAGAGATGTGGAGAAATGAGGAGAGATGAGGAGAAATGAGGAGAGATATGGTGCATGTGACCAACGAGCCCTTTCCTCTCCTCTCCTTTCCAGTAATGCTAGTTGGGTCGCAAAATGTCTGGTAAATTTCCCCAAATTCCCTGGCTGGAGGATTCCCGGAACCGGGATAATTTTGCGACCCTCCATGTTATTCTCCCCCCCAGTACCCAGGCATCTGTCTCTCTGAAATGGACTGCAGGGAGTTTCATAACACCCTGTTAATGCATCATCATCATCATCATCATCATTATAATTATTATGTTATGCTGTTGGCAAGAGAAAAACATGTCTGTCTGGACCCCATGTCAGACAACCAACCCTTTGTAAACACTATTATTGTCTGCACAATACACATTTTGACTTTTTAATGAACTGCTGCTGTTGTCGATTCATTTTATAAGGTGTTTGGATGGAGGGTTGTTGAGTAAGAGCGCCGCCAACTGGTAGTGGACTCTGATAGCTGCTGGTTGAGATACGGGTGCAACTGTCCCAGTGACCTCGGTTAGGAGACCAGTAGCAGACAGAACACACATGGCCAACAAGAAGGTAGTAAATAGAGAAAAACAAAGTACTTTTTTTATCCGTTATTTAACCAGGTAAGTTGACTGAGAACACATTCTCATTTACAGCAACGACCTGGGAAATAGTTACAGGGGAGAGGAGGGGGGATGAATGAGCCAATTGTAAACTGGGGGATTATTAGGTGACAGTGATGGTTTTGAGGGCCAGATTGGGAATTTAGCCAGGACACCGGGGTTAACACCCCTACTCTTACGATAAGTGCAATGGGATCTTTAGTGACCACAGAGAGTCAGGACACCTGTTTAACATCCCATCCAAATGACAGCACCCTACACAGGGTAATGTTCCCAATCACTGCCCTGGGGAATTGGGATATGTTTTAGACCAGAGGAAAGAGTGCCTCCTACTGGCCCTCCAACACCACTTCCAGCTGCAGCTGGTCTCCCATCCGGGACCAACCCTACTTAGCTTCTTAAGCAAGCCGGCAGTGGGATGCAGGGTGGTATGCTGCTGGCTAAATGTAGTACACAGCAGTAATAGCAGGCTAATGAATAATAGCAAATGTAATAACAATGCTAACAATGCTATGCTAGCAGTAGTACACAGTGTAATAGCAGGCTAATTACAATATAGCAATGCTATGCTAGCAGTAGTACACAGTGTAATAGCAGGCTAATTACAAATAGCAAATGCTCATGCTAAGCAGTAGTACACAGTGTAATAGCAGGCTAATTACAATATAGCAATCGGCTATGCTAGCAGTAGTACACAGTGTAATAGCAGGCTAATTACAATATAGCAATGCTATGCTAGCAGTAGTACACAGTGTAATAGCAGGCTAATTACAATATAGCAATACGGGCTAGCAAGTAGTACACGTGTAATAGCAGGCTAATTACAATATAGCAATACGGCTAGCAGTAGTACACAGTGTAATAGCAGGGCTATAGCTAGCCATAATACAAAAATGCTATATAAGCAGCAACAGAAATAACAGCAGTGATGGCTAGGCAGTAGCATATAGTGGCTAATAGCTTTTTCCCCTTTTCTTTCAAGTTATTAGCGCACGTAAATGATCTCAAATACGTGAACGTTTTTTCCCAATTGTATTATTCGATCTGATGCTCGAAAGCCTGTTGTCACGAGCAACACCGCCCGACGTCTCGTAAGTCTTTCTTCGCCATGGCTGGAAAGACGAAGACAGTCCTAATATAATAATGTCCTCACTTTAAATTGTGAGGAAGTGCTCATAATAATGGTTGGTACTGAATAACATGAACCTTTATCGAACGCATCAACACATGGTTCCCGTTTGTTCCATTTTGGAGATTATTATGAGCCGTCCTCCCTTCACCAGCCTCCACTGGTCTAGCACTGTGAGGGCAGTTTACTGTTCTTAACCTGAATGTCTGCATTTCACACACGTGGCTAAAAAAAAAAGAATGTAGAAAATAAGTATATCACTGAGACACAATTTGTTTGACTTATCATCAGGAGATAGCTACCATTCAGTTTGTTTCACTGTAGAGCTTATCATCAGAGATAGCTACCATTCAGTTTGTTAGACTAGAGCTTATCATCACGAGATAGCTACCATTCAGTTTTGTTTCACTGTAGAGCTTATCATCACGAGATAGCTACCATTCAGTTTTGTTAGACTAGAGCTTATCATCATGAGATAGCTACCATTCAGTTTGTTTCAGCTAGAGCTTATCATCATGAGATAGCTACAATTCATTTTCTTTGACTGTAGGATTTCATCATGAGATAGCTACCATTCAGTTTGTTTCACTATAGAGCTTATCATCAGGAGATAGCTACCATTCAGTTTGTTAGACTAGAACTTATCATCACGAGATGGCTACCATTCAGTTTGTTAGACTAGAACTTATCATCACGAGATAGCTACCATTCAGTTTGTTAGACTAGAACTTATCATCATGAGATAGCTACCATTCAGTTTGTTACCTGAGAACTTATCATCACGAGAATAGCTACCATTCAGTTTGTTAGACTAGAACTTATCATCATGAGATAGCTACCATTCAGTTTGTTAGACTAGACTTATCATCACGAGATAGCTACCATTCAGTTTGTTAGACTAGAGCTTATCATCATGAGATAGCTACCATTCAGTTTGTTTCACTAGAGCTTATCATCATGAGATAGTTACTTTCAGTTTGTTTGACTGTAGAGCTTATCATCACAAGATAGCTACCATTCAGTTTGTTTCACTAGAGCTTATCATCACGAGATAGCTACCATTCAGTTTGTTTCACTGTAGAGCTTATCATACGAAGATG
>NW_019943271.1:117471-130378 GCF_002910315.2 Salvelinus sp. IW2-2015 | reverse complement strand
GGCTTATCATCACGAGATAGCTACCATTCAGTTGTTTTCACTGTAGAGCTTATCATCACGAGATAGCTACCATTCAGTTGTTTTCACTGTAGAGCTATCATCACGAGATAGCTACCATTCAGTTTGTTTCACTGTAGAGCTTATCATCACGAGATAGCTACCATTCAGTTTGTTTCACTGTAGAGCTTATCATCACGAGATAGCTACCATTCAGTTTGTTTCACTGTAGAGCTATCATCAGAGATAGCTACCATTCAGTTTGTTAGACTAGAGCTTATCATCATGAGATAGCTACCATTCAGTTGTTTAGACTAGAGCTTATCATCACGAGATAGCTACCATTCAGTTTGTTAGACTAGAACTTATCATCACGAGATGCTACCATTCAGTTTGTTAGACTTAGAACTTATCATCACAGAGATAGCTACCATTCAGTTTGTTACGTAGACTTATCATCACGAGATAGCTACCATTCAGTTTGTTTACTGTAGACTTATCATCACGAGATAGCTACCATTCAGTTTGTTACTAGAGCTATCATCACGAATAGCTACCATTCAGTTTGTTACTGTAGAGCTTATCATCACGAGATAGCTACCATTCAGTTTGTGACTAGAGCTTATCATCACGAGATAGCTACCATTCAGTTTGTTACTAGAGCTTATCATCACGAGATAGCTACCATTCAGTTTGTTACTGTAGAGCTTATCATCACGAGATAGCTACCATTCAGTTTGTTTCACTGTAGAGCTTATCATCACGAGATAGCTACCATTCAGTTGTTTCACTGTAGAGCTTATCATCACGAGATAGCTACCATTTCAGTTGTTTACGAGAGGCTTATCATCACGAATAGCTACCATTCAGTTTTGTACTAGAGCTTATCATCACGAGAATAGCTACCATTCAGTTTGTTTCACTGTAGAGCTTATCATCACGAGATAGCACCATTCAGTTGTTTAGACTAGAGCTTATCATCACGAGATGAGCTACCATTCAGTTTGTTAGACTGTAGAGCTTATCATCACGAGATAGCTACCATTCAGTTTGTTTACTGTAGAGCTTATCATCACGAGATAGCTACCATTCAGTTTGTTTCACTGTAGAGCTTATCATCACGAGATAGCTACCATTCAGTTTGTTTCACTGTAGAGCTTATCATCACGAGATAGCACCATTCAGTTTGTTTCACTAGAGCTTATCATCACGAGATAGCTACCATTCAGTTTGTTTCACTGTAGAGCTTATCATCACGAGATAGCTACCATTCAGTTTGTTTCACTGTAGAGCTTATCATCACGAGATAGCTACCATTCAGTTTGTTTCAACTAGAGTTATCATCACGAGATAGCTACCATTCAGTTTGTTTCACTGTAGACGCTATCACACGAGATAGCACCATTCAGTTTGTTTACGTAGAGCCTATCATCACGAGATAGCTACCATTCAGTTTGTTTACTGTAGAGCTATCATCACGAGATAGCTACATTCATTTGTTTCACTGCTCTAGAGCTTATCATCACGAGATAGCTACCATTCAGTTTGCTGGTTGTTTACACTGTGAATCATTGGCTGGCTGAGAATGTTAGCAGAAGTACGTAGGCAATACATCGTGCACGTAGCCTATTACAGCGACAGAAAATGTGAGTCAGACCCCGGACTAGCTGTGTACTTTACGACAGATGGCAGCTTCCCTGTCCGATACACCAACACACTACCGGACTCCTAATATAATAACGTGTGTCTTTAAAATATTTTTCTGCAGTGTCCTAAATCAGGGTCACCAGAGTGTATCTTAAACAAATATACTTTGAAGCAAATAAAACACATCATAAAAAGAAGACACTTGTAACATGTCGGGGGTAGAGTTGAAATGTATAAAATATTTAGTTTACATCTCAATTGTACACTTTATATATATATAAAAAAAAATGTATTTTTATTAATTACAAAATTGTGAAAAATATGAATAASATTCCACCRATGAGGCCACTAGGTCATTTGACTGCTGGCAGTTTAATCTCTAACCCAGTGCTTGAATTGTTCCGCACCAATCAGTACTAAGTACTGAGTACTGACACCTCAGATACTCAACTTGCTTGAGTTCTGACACCATAGAATATAGACTTAAAAAAGATTGCCTAGTTCCTGCACCTAAATATACACAGTCCCAGTCCTGGAATCTATTTCAGTCCACAGTCTGTTTTTCATTACGTTGCTTATTTAATCAACAGAATGTGAGTCAGAACAATCAGATCTGTACTATACGACAGACGGTAGAACAACAACCAGCTCACACTAATGACCTGACGAGCTATAAACGGAACTAATCATCCCTGTCCAACCAGACCCCTCACTGCTCACACTAATGACCTAGCTAGCTAATGTATACAGTGCCTTTCGGAAAGTATTCAGACCCTTTGACTATTTAACACATTTTGTTACGTTACAGCCTTATTCTAAAATTGATTAAATAAATAAAAAAATCCTCAACAATCTACACACTATACCCCAGAATGACAAAGCGAAAACAGGTTTTTAGACATTTTTGCACATTTATAAAAATAAAAATCTGAAGTACATAAGTACTTATTTACATAAGTATTCAGACCCTTTGCTATGAGACCTGAAATTGAGCTCAGGTACAATCTGTTTCCATTGATCATCCTTGAGATGTTTCTACAACTTGATTGGAGTCCACCTGTGGTAAATTCAATTGATTGGACATGATTTGGAAAGACACACACCTGTCTAGATAAGGTCCTACAGTTGACAGTGAATGTCAGAGCAAAACCAAGCCATGAGGTCGAAGGAAATGTCCGTAGAGCTCTGAGACAGGATTGTGTCGAGGCACAGATCTGAGGAAGGGTACTAAAATATTTCTGCAGCATTGAAGGTCCCCAAGAATACAGTGGCCTCCATCATTATAAWATGGAAGAAGTTTGGAATCACCAAGACTCTTCCGAGAGCTGGCTGCCCGGCCAAACTGAGCAATCTGGGGAGAAGGGCCTCAGGGAGGTGACCAACAACCCGATGGTCACTCTGACAGAGCTCCAGAGTTCCTCTGTGGAGATGGGAGAACCTTCCAGAAGGACAACCATCTCTGCAGCACTCCACCAATCAGGCCTTTATGGTAGAGTGGCCAGACAGAAGCCACTCCTCAGTAAAAGGCATATAACAGCATTCTTGGAGTTTGCCAAAAGGCGCCTAAAGACTCTAAGACCATGAGAAACAAGATTCTCTGGTCTGATGAACTCCTGAATGCCAAGTGTCACGTCTGGAGGAAACCTGGCACCATCCCTACAGTGAAGCATGGTGTTGGCAGCATCATGTTGTGGGGATGTTTTTTCAGTGACAGGAACTGGGAGACTAGTCAGGATCGAGGGAAAGATGAACAGAGCAAAGTACAGAGAGATCCTTGACAAAAACCTGTTCCAGAGCGCTCAGGACCTCAGACTGGGGCGAAGGTTCACCTTCCAACAGGACAACAACCCTAAGCCTAAGCACACAGCCAAGACATCACAGAAGTGGCTTCAGGACAAGTCTCTGAATGTCCTTGAATGACCCAGCCAGAGCCCGGACTTGAACCCGATCTAACATCTCTGGAGGGACCTGATAATAGCTGTGCAGCGACGCTCCCCATCCAACCTGACAGAGCTTGAGAGGATCTGCAGAGAAGAATGGGAGAAACTCCCCAAATACAGATGTGCCAAGCTTGTAGTGTCATACCCAAGACGACTCAAGGCTGTAATCACTGCCAAAGGTGCTTCAACAAAGTACTGAGTAAAAGGTCTGAATACTTCATGTACAAATGTGATATTTCATTTTTTTCATTTTTTTGATAAATTAAGCAAACATTTCTAAAAACCTGTTTTTTTGCTTTGTGATTAAGGGGTATTGTGTGTAGATTGATGATTTATGACATTTTCGAACAAAGGCTTGTAACGTAACAAAATGTGGAAAAAGTCCAGGGGTCTGAATACTTTCTGAAGGCACTGTATATGGAGGGAGAGAGAGAGGGAGGGAGGAGGAGGGAGAGAGAGGGGGCAGATGGAGGGAGGCAGGAGACGGGAGAGAGGGGGAGAGAGAGAGAGGGAGAGGAGAGAGAGAGAGACAGAGGAGAGAGAGAGAGGGAGAGACCAGAGAAGGAGGAGGGAGCAGATGAGTGGAGTGAGAGGGAGGCGAGCAGATGGAGAGCGAGGAGAGAGAGGAGAGAGAGAGAGAGGGAGGAGGCAGGGACCAGATGGAGGGA
Source organism: Salvelinus sp. IW2-2015 (assembly GCF_002910315.2). NCBI lineage: Eukaryota > Metazoa > Chordata > Actinopteri > Salmoniformes > Salmonidae > Salvelinus > Salvelinus sp. IW2-2015. The sequence goes on along the minus strand of NW_019943271.1, from coordinate 126,126 downwards.
GGAAGAGAGGGAGAGAGAGAGAGAGGGAGGGAGGGAGTGAGGGAGCAGATGGAGGAATGCTCCTTTGCGTGGGAGGCATGGCCGCGTCATCTTAGGGTGTCCCTCGGTTCCCTCTGTCGTGTGTGTGTGTGTGTGTGTGTCTATGTTCACCTCCTAGGCCATCACAACACATGCCACAGAAGGTCACCCCAGGATCAGGATTCTATCTCTCCCACACACACCCAGCAGGTCCAGGCAGGAAGCCCTGTCAGAGTATGTTCTGTTGTTGTATAATACGTGTGTTTGAGGATGGCTTCCTTCACTTAATGTACGGTCTGTGATGTCTTCTCCATTCACAGTCTTTACATGCATCCCAAATGCTACCCTATTCTCTACATAGTGTACTACCTTTGACCAGGTCCTATAGCTCTGTGTAGGAAAGAGGGTGCCATTTTGGGAAAAGGCAGGGTCGCTCTGTGATGTCTCCTTCACCCACTGTACAGTTTGTGACGACGTCGCCTCCATTGACGGTTCCCTACTGTGCTGCCACTGCCACCATGCTTGGACGAGCGATCCAGGATCAACCCAGATAATCCTAATTTATAGAGACTAACTAACTAATTATACAGGGTGGGTGCAATAGTTCAGAAGACTTTGGTTCGATAAAACTGTAGACACAGCTGAACAGATAACTGACCGTTTCATGTACACATAGAGAAGGAAATAACGAATTATTCCATCAACTACAGGTTTTAAATCTGGGCACCGTCTCCATCTAGTGTTCAGTACATGTAATAAAAAATCAACTCAGTACAGAGCGATATTTACAGTACCGGTAATCATAATAATAATAATAATAATAATTATATCTCATTAACAACATCAGAAGATACTGCAGTATTTCTCAATACGAAATTTTTATTAATGAATGAAAAATGACCCTGTTGCCATACGTACATTTCATTCATTGATAGATTCATATTGAGAAATACTGCAGTAACAAATATTTTGGTACCTTTGAAAATGTAGAACCTTGACTACACAGGGGAGAGTGGGGTAAGTTGAGGGGGAGTGGGGTAAGGTGAGCCAAAGATTTAGTTGTTTGTAGAATAACATTGTAGAATAATAGTGAAGACATCAAAACTATGAAATAACACATATGGAATCATGTTGTAACCAAAAAGTGTTTAACAAATCAAAATATATTTTACATTTGAGATTCTTCAAAGTAGCCACCCTTTGCCTTGATGACAGCTTTGCACACTCTTGGCATTCTCTCAACCAGCTTCACCTGGAATGCTTTTCCAACAGTCTTGAAAGAGTTCACACATATGCTGAGCACTTGTTGGCTGCATTTTCCTTCACTCTGCGGTTCAACTCATCCCAAACCATCTCAATTGGGTTGAGGTCGGGTAATTGTGGAGGCCAGGTCATCTGATGATGTTTATTGCTTTGAACTGAAAAAATTGGAAGGACAAATTTTACACACAGTATTTTATGGAAATGATAAATTAGCCCCATTGAACACAAATTAAGGCACACCACATGAGGGACAGAATTGTACTATGTGTGTGTTACAAATGTATTTCTTGCACTTGATGCATGTGTACTGTGTCTTCCTGTCCTTCTTGGGTCCACACACATCGCAGTGCTCCTTCTTGTTGCTACCGGCTGCAACCTAGAATGATGAAAACACTTAGTTCAGGGATTTTACTAACATCTCAATCACTACACATATATAGTTACAGCAGACCAGGTAGGAGAGTCAGACACACACACATGCAACAACATCACTCACACTTACTTCCTGTATTGGAGTTGTTGGTTCTGTGGGTCGGGAGGATGGGGCACCAGCATCCTCCTCCTGAATCCTCCTCACGACGGCTGCAGAAGCCGGGGTCCTTGGGATATGTTGCCTCCTCTGGTTTTGAGGTGTTACCAATGCCTTACCCAGCTCCTCGAGAAAGAGCCGTCTCCTCTGGAGCTTCCCTCTGTTCCAATCTGGGTTCAACACCATCCAGATGACCAACGCGTTGTACGCTGAGATGTCCAAGATGTTGAGTAATATCACAAGATGCCAGCGTAGGGTTCTTCTTTTGCAGCTGTAGCCAGTCACCAGCTTGTCTAAATTGTCCACCCCTCCTTTTGTGGAATTGTAATTTATTTTGATTTCTGGTTTTTGATGTTCTTGGCCACAGATTCTCCCATCCCTATGCAGCGTACTCATGAGTACCACATTTTTGTCTTTCTTTGGCACGTAGGACACTAGGGACGTGCCGGCCGTGAACACAAACTATGGGGATTTTTATTCAAACAGCTGAGGTGGAAGCTCTGGCTTATTTTTTCGTACAGTTCCTACCATCGTCAGCTTCCTCTTGAGGAGCTCCTGTCCAGGTTGTGCGAAGCAAAAAAAGTTATCGCATGTGATGTTGAGGCGACGGAGTCCCTGTGTCACGTCCAGGACAACCACCCTCATCCCTTGGTTCTTCTCAGGGCTCCTCCACCTGGCTTCCTCATATACACCTGTAAGTTCCACTCACATGATGAAGCAGCATCACAGGCAGCTCAGATCTTGATTCCATATTTTGCAGGTTTAGACAGTATTGTACTGCCTGAAGGGCGCAGCCCTAAATGCATAAACTGCTCATCAACAGTAACGTTGGGCCCAGGGTTGTAAAACAGGGGAAGGTGGTCCACCCACTTGTCCCACACTGACCTGAGTGCAGTTAGCTTGTCTCTCTGCCGCCGAGCTGGTCTGGTGTCTCAGTTATTGAAGCAGATCATTCTGGAAATAAGTTTTCCAGAGACATTGTTGCACGAAAAAGTTCTCTGCCAGTTTTTGCATCCCACAGGGATTCTGTGGATTCCCCATTAACTCTCTGGGATAGGTGGGACCGTAGCGTATTCAAAATCCAGTGAAAATGCAGAGTGCCAAATTCAAATAAATGACTAAAAATGTTTAACTTTCATGAAATCACACATGCAATACACCAAATGAAAGCTATGCTTGTTATGAATCCAGCCAACGTGTCAGATTTCAAAAAGGCTTTCCCTCGAGCCTCATTCTGAACAGTGCTACTTCTTAATTTCTCAAAGGAAAAACCTCAACCAATTTCTAAAGACTGTTGACATCCAGTGGAAGAAATAGGAACTGCAAGAAGGTCCCTTAGAAATCTGGATTCCCAATGAAAACCCATTGAAAAGAGAGTGACCTCCAAAAGAAATAAATTCTGAATGGTTTGTCCTCGGGGTTTCGCCTGCCAAATAAGTTCTGTTATACTCACAGACATGATTCAAACAGTTTTAGAAACTTCAGAGTGTTTTCTATCCAAATCTACTAATAATATGCATATCTTAGCTTCTGGACCTGAGTAGCAGGCAGTTTACTTTGGACACGCTTTTCATCCGGATGTGAAAATACTGCCCCCTATCCCAAAGAAGTTATTAAATCTGAAATCACCAGCAAGTATACGAACTCTAAAGTATGCATGTAAATGAGTTTGGTGCATCTCCTTCCATCTCTCTCCAGAAACACACCTTCCCTCCAAATTAGTGCAGTCCAGAATGATTTTCTGGATGGTGTCTGGGATGAACAGTTGAAAAGAAGACTTTATGTCCTGTACACGAGTAACCGCCATCCGTGTCAGCCCTGGTTGCACATTGGCAGCCATGCGGGGTGGCTCATTCCTTGGGCAGGAAGACCATTCAATTTCACTTTTTTTTACATCCATATTTCTCCTCCTACAGGCTGCTGATGAGCTGGTCCTGGGCTGGTTGCTGACTGGCTGGTCCTGGGGCTGACTGCTAACTGGCTGGTCCTGGGGCTGTGCATGGCCGCGTCATCTTAGGGTGTCCCTCGGTTCCCTCTGTCGTGTGTGTGTGTGTGTGTGTGTGCTATGTTCACCTCCTAGGCCATCACAAACACATGCACAGAAGGTCACCCAGGATCAGGATTCTATCTCTCCCACACACACCCAGCAGGTCCAGGCAGGAAGCCCTGTCAGAGTATGTTCTGTGTGTTGTATATACGTGGTTTTGAGGATGGCTTCCTTCACTTAATGTACGGTCTTATGTCTTCTCCATTCACAGTCTTTACATGCATCCCAAATGCTACCCTATTCTCTACATAGTGTACTACCTTTGACCAGGTCCTATAGCTCTGTGTAGGAAAGAGGGTGCCATTTTGGGAAAAGGCGGGGCGCTCTGTGATGTCTCCTTCACCCACTGTACAGTTTGTGACGACGTCGCCTCCATGACGGTCCCTACTGTGCTGCCACTGCCACCATGCTTGGACGAGCGATCCAGGATCAACCCAGATAATCCTAATTTATAGAGACTAACTAACTAATTACAGGGTGGTGCAATAGTTCAGAAGACTTTGGTTCGATAAAACTGTAGACACAGCTGAACAGATAACTGACTGTTTCATGTACACATAGAGAAGAAATAACGAATTATTCATCAACTACAGGTTTTAAATCTGGGCACCGTTTCCATCTAGTTCAGTACATGTAATTAAAATCAACTCAGTACAGAGCGATATTTACAGTACGTAATCATAAAATAATAATAATATAATTATATCTCAAACAACATCAGAAGATACTGCAGTATTTCTCAATACGAATTTTTATTAATGAATGAAAAATGACCCTGTTGCCATACGTACATTTCATTCATTGATAGATTCATATTGAGAAATACTGCAGTAACAAAATTTGGTACCTTTGGAAAATGTAGAACCTTGACTACACAGGGGAGAGTGGGGTAAGTGAGGGGGAGTGGGGTAAGGTGAGCCAAAGATTTAGTTGTTTGTAGAATAACATTGTAGAATAATAGTGAAGACATCAAAACTATGAAATAACACATATGGAATCATGTTGTAACCAAAAAGTGTTTAACAAATCAAAAATATATTTACATTTGAGATCTTCAAAGTAGCCACCCTTTGCCTTGATGACAGCTTTGCACACTCTTGGCATTCTCTCAACCAGCTTCACCTGGAATGCTTTTCCAACAGTCTTGAAAGAGTTCACACATATGCTGAGCACTTGTTGGCTGCATTTTCCTTCACTCTGCGGTTCAACTCATCCCAAACCATCTCAATTGGGTTGAGGTCGGGTAATTGTGGAGCCAGGTCATCTGATGATGTTTATTGCTTTGAACTGAAAAAATTGAAGGACAAATTTTACACACAGTATTTTATGGAAATGATAAATTAGCCCCATTGAACACAAATTAAGGCACACCACATGAGGGACAGAATTTTACTATGTGTGTGTTACAAATGTATTTCTTGCACTTGATGCATGTGTACTGTGTCTTCCTGTCCTTCTTGGGTCCACACACATCGCAGTGCTCCTTCTTGTTGCTACCGGCGTGCAACCTAGAATGATGAAAACACTTAGTTCAGGGATTTTACTAACATCTCAATCACTACACATATATAGTTACAGCAGACCAGGTAGGAGAGTCAGACACACACACATGCAACAACCACTCACACTTACTTCCTGTATTGGAGTTGTTGGTTCTGTGGGTCGGGAGGATGGGCACCAGCATCCTCCCCTGAATCCTCCTCACGACGGCTGCAGAAGCCGGGGTCCTTGGGATATGTTCCTCCTCTGTTTTGAGGTGTTACCAATGCCTTACCCAGCTCCTCGAGAAAAGAGCGTCTCCTCTGGAGCTTCCCTCTGTTCAATCTGGGTTCAACACCATCCAGATGACCAACGCGTTGTACGCTGAGATGTCCAAGATGTTGAATAATATCACAAGATGCCAGCGTAGGGTTCTTCTTTGCAGCTGTAGCCAGTCACCAGCTTGTCTAAAATTGTCCACCCCTCCTTTTGTGGAATTGTAATTTATTTTGATTTCTGGTTTTTGATGTTCTTGGCCACAGATTCTCCCATCCCTATGCAGCGTACTCATGAGTACCACATTTTTGTCTTTCTTTGGCACGTAGGACACTAGGGACGTGCCGGCCGTGAACACAAACTATGGGGATTTTTATTCAACAGCTGAGGTGGAAGCTCTGGCTTATTTTTCGTACAGTTCCTACCATCGTCAGCTTCCTCTTGAGGAGCTCCTGTCCCAGGTTGTGCGAAGCAAAAAAAGTTATCGCATGTGATTGAGGCGACGGAGTCCCTGTGTCACGTCCAGGACAACCACCCTCATCCCTGGTTCTTCTCAGGGCTCCTCCACCTGGCTTCCTCATATACACCTGTAAGTTCCACTCACATGATGAAGCAGCATCACAGGCAGCTCAGATCTTGATTCCATATTTTGCAGGTTTAGACAGTATGTACTGCCTGAAGGGCAGCAGCCCCTAAATGGCATAAACTGCTCATCAACAGTAACGTTGGGCCCAGGGTTGTAAAACAGGGGAAGGTGGTCCACCCACTTGTCCCACACTGACCTGAGTGCAGTTAGCTTGTCTCTCTGCCGCCGAGCTGGTCTGGTGTCTCGGTTATTGAAGCAGATAATTCTGGAAATAAGTTTTCCAGAGACATTGTTGCACGAAAAAGTTCTCTGCCAGTTTTTGCATCCCACAGGATTCTGTGGGATTCCCCATTAACTCTCTGGGATAGGTGGGACCGTAGCGTATCAAAATCCAGTGAAAATGCAGAGTGCCAAATATCAAATAAATGACTAAAAATGTTTAACTTTCATGAAATCACACATGCAATACACCAAATGAAAGCTATGCTTGTTATGAATCCAGCCAACGTGTCAGATTTCAAAAAGGCTTTCCCTCGAGCCTCATTCTGAACAGTGCTACTCTCTTAATTTCTCCAAAGGAAAAACCTCAACCAATTTCTAAAGACTGTTGACATCCAGTGGAAGAAATAGGAACTGCAAGAAGGTCCCTTAGAAATCTGGATTCCCATGAAAACCCATTGAAAAGAGAGTGACCTCCAAAAGAAATAAATTCTGAATGGTTTGTCCTCGGGGTTTCGCCTGCCAAATAAGTTCTGTTATACTCACAGACATGATTCAAACAGTTTTAGAAACTTCAGAGTGTTTTCTATCAAATCTACTAATATATGCATATCTTAGCTTCTGGACCTGAGTAGCAGGCAGTTTACTTTGGACACGCTTTTCATCCGGATGTGAAAATACTGCCCCCTATCCCAAAGAAGTTATTAAATCTGAAATCACCAGCAAGTATACGAACTCTAAAGTATGCATGTAAATGAGTTTGGTGCATTCCTTCCATCTCTCTCCAGAAACACACCTTCCTCCAAATTAGTGCAGTCCAGAATGATTTTCTGGATGGTGTCTGGGATGAACAGTTGAAAAGAAGACTTTATGTCCTGTACACGAGTAACCGCCATCCGCGTCAGCCCTGGTTGCACATTGGCAGCCATGCGGGTGGCTCATTCCTTGGGCAGGAAGACCATTCAATTTCACTTTTTTTTCATCATATTTCTCCTCCTACAGGCTGCTGATGAGCTGGTCCTGGGCTGGTTGCTGACTGGCTGGTCCTGGGGCTGACTGCTAACTGGCTGTCCTGGGTGGTTGCTGACGGGCTGGTCCGGGGTGACTGCTCTAGCTGGTCCTGGGGCTGTTGCTGACGGCTGTCCTGGGGCTGACTGCTAACTGACTGGTCCTGGGTCTGCATGGGCTGGGCGTGCGGTGTAGGCACGCGGCTGTGCTCGGCGTGCTGACTGGTACGTGTGGTGAGGTCTGACTGCTAATGGGGTCCTGGGCTGGTTGCTGACGGGCTGGTCCTGGGGCTGACTGCTAACTGGACTGGTCCTGGGGCTGACTGCTAACTGCTGGTCCTGGGGCGACTGCTAACTGGCTGGTCCTGGGCTGGCTGCTGACTGGCTGGGTCCTGGGCTGGTTGCTGACGGGCTGGTCCTTGGGCTGGTCCTGGGGCTGACTGCTGACTGGCTGTCCTGGGGCTGGCTGAGGGTCAAATCTCATCCTCTTCTTCCAACTCACTGTCAGACTCCGAATTGACAGACATGATCATCATATTCGGAAAATTCTTCATCTTCCAAAGGAAGACGCTCCTTCCACCACCAGCTTCTCTCTCTGCAAAAATGATTTCCTAAGGCCTCTGAGCAGAGATTATTTTTGCCATACTGATTGATTGTGGTAAGGAGCCACACAAGCAAAGCTATTTATTTGTTGTGTCCCTCCCCCAATTTGCACCTGGCTGGGGTAAAAGTCTGGAAAATACTGAATTTTTAACAATGTATCTAAATAATGTATCGAGATAATGTTTGAAATAACATTGTGCAGGTTCCCGCACGACATTGTGTAGTTTCACACACTACAAAGGGTAAAGAGTGCGAGAACAGTGGGAGACAGGAAGACAGGCAGGTGGACCAGAACCCCACATATGTAATATAAATGTGTAGGGGGGGTCAATGAAAATGTGTTATTTTACATGTTCTTCACAGAAAATGAGCCAAGGACAATGAGTCTCAGGTTGAAAAAATGATTAATTGTATAATTTTTTATTTTAGTAAACATTGAAAATGGGTCCCACACGACGCAAACATCACACAGGTTTAACACCTTTTTGGTTACTACATGATTCCATATGTGTTATTTCATAGTTTTGATGTCTTCCACTAGTATTCTACAATGTAGAAAATAGTAAAAATAAGAGACCTTGAAGTAGTTGTTCCCCTTGTGTTGCGCCATAAACCCGGGATGCGCGAG
>NW_019943271.1:103309-116320 GCF_002910315.2 Salvelinus sp. IW2-2015 | reverse complement strand
AGCCGCTGTGCTTCATTTGTAAATCGGGAGGTGCCGGAACAAAAAGTGAGCCTAGAGAGGGGTGACCTGTGGAGTTCTGAGGTACCGGAACACATGAGAGAAAATMATTTATAATTATAATAAAGCATCTTGCATATCATCACATTTGCGTGGTGGSATAGAACATGACGTTTTTTTGTGGGTGTCGGATAATTAACGAAGAGGCAACTTGAATTAATTATTTTTTATTTAATTTTCACATTGCAAAAAGTGAAAATAATGTTTCATGCCACGTAAAGTTCCGGATCCGGACAAAAAGGTTCCGGGAACAAAACAATCCAAAACGGAGAGGTGCCGGATCCTGTTCCGGTAGGAACCGGCTACAAAATAGGCTCAAATGAAGCACTGGTGAGCCGGCTTCAAGAAGTAGCGCGCCTAGTGTGCATATGAACTGTGTTGACTTTCATACACACGCTGCATTCTCAGGTAGTSACAGACAAGCCTCTGAATTGGTTATTATTTGTATCTACCAATATTATATACATATTTAGCCATTTATTTGAGCTTTTATGTTAGTAGCTAAATCGGCGTTATTTTAAGTTCACTACAATGCAACTCCGCACTTCACCACAAGGTGGCGGCATAGTATAATTWATGAGAGTAGAAGCTCAGCTGGGGCGCTCCATTTGAGAGGAAACAACATGGTGTGGAGAACATCAGGAGGGAGAGGATGGTGATGACGAGGACAGTTTTTTGGTCTTTTACTGATTGTATGTGGGTGTATTCACGTGCAGGGGATTGCATTCCTCATTTTGTTTGTGCAAGTAGAATTCAGCAAGGGAGAATGTAAATCAAATCTAATTTTATTGGTCACATACACATAGCAGATGTGATTGCGCGTGTAGCGGAATGCTTGTGTTTCTAGCTCCAACAGTGCAGTAGTGTCTAAGGGGCGTGCTCCCTCTGCTGTTTCCTGAAGTCCACGATTAGCTCCTTTGTTTGGTTGACATTGAGTGAGAGGTTATTTTCCTGACACCACTCTCCCAGGGCCCTCACCTCCTCCCTGTAGGCTGTCTCGTTGTTGTTGGTAATCAGGCCTACTACTGTTGTGTCGTCTGCAAACTTGATGATTGAGCTGGAGGCGTACTTGGCCACACAGTCATAGGTGAACAGGGAGTACAGGAGGGGGCTGAGAACGCACCCTTGTGGGGCCCCTGTGTTGAGGGTCAGCGAAGTGGAGGTGTTGTTTCCTATATTCACCACCTGGGGGCGGCCCGTCAGGAAGTCCAGAGGCCTGTTGCACAGGTCGGGGCTCAGACCCAGGGACTCCAGCTTAATGATGAGCTTGGAGGGTACTATGGTGTTGAACGCTGAGCTATAGTCAATAAACAGCATTCTTACATAGGTATTCCTCTGTCCAGATGGGATAGGGCAGTGTGATGGTGATTGCATCTCTTGTGGATCTATTTTGTCGGTAAGAAAATTGAAGTGGGTCTAGGGTGTRAGGTCAGGTAGATGTGATATGATCCTTAACTAGCCTCTCAAAGCACTTCATGATGACAGAAGTGAGCGCTACGGGGCGATAGTCATTTAGTTCAGTTACCTTCGCTTTCTTGGGTACAGGAATAATGGTGGACATCATGAAGCATGTGGGGACAGCAGACTGGGATAGGGAGAGATTGAATATATCTGTGAACACACAGCCGGCTGGTCTGCGCGTGCTCTGAGGACGCGGCTAGGGATGGCGTCTGGGCCGGCAGCCCAGCGAGGGTTAACACTCTTAAATGTCTTACTCACGTCGGCCACAGTCCTCGGTAGCGGGCCGCGTCGGTGGCACTGTGTTATCCTCAAAGCCGCCCGTTGAATTGCGACTCCACTTTGTCTCTGTGCTGACGTTTTGCCTGTTTGATTGGGCCTTGTAGGCATTTCAAAAAGTTGAGTAGCAGCGGTCCAATGTTTTACGAGCACGAGTACTACAGTCAATGTGCTTGGTTAAGTACTTTGCCGTAGCGTTTTCCTCAAATTGATTGTTAAGGCAAATGGTGGTCACACCAGATACTGACTGGTTTTCTGATCTCTACCTTTTGTTTTTTAAAGTTTCTGTAAAGCCATATCTGTATTCAGTTCATGTGGAAATACATAGATATAGGGCCTTATTTATTTCAGTTGACTGCATTTCCTTCATGAACATGTAACTCAGTAAAATCAATGAAATTGTCCCTGTTGCGCTTTATATCTTTTGTTCTTTAAGTTGTTTTTCCAGTCCAACATAACTGATTATCAAGAATTGATACATTTAATGAGGTAAAAATCTAGAAATGCTGTAGTGTTTTTCTCAGTTAATAAAACTATCTAAAAAACTAGGCACCTACATTTTGTTTCAGTAGTTTTATCAGTTTTTGAAGCGCGTTTTGATTGTGATTCTATTATATTGTCACATGACAAGAAACAATCATATCAAAAGTTAAAGTGAATATTGCATTTTGAACAATATATTAGATTGAATATGCAATCCAAATTGAAAGAAGTGGACTTATGTGAATTTGTTTTTGTGTTTCAGTCAGTTGACAACTTGGATCTGCTTTCATATCTGATTTGATTGGGTGACATGGTATATATATATATGTATATACTCTATATATATGTATGTGTCTATATAATGTGTATATGTCATATTATGATTATATATCATATATATATGTATATGTATATATCTCTATATCATGGTATATGTCTAATATAGTATTATATTATGTTATATTATATATATATATTGTATTTTAATATATATGCTATATGTTCTAATTACTTTATAGTCTATTTTTCTATATAATGTATATGTCAATCATATATATATTGTATATATATATATGATATTTATATGTATATATCGTCATACTATATGATCTATGTCATCTATATATATGTATATGTATTATATAATATGTAGTATGCTATTATATTATATGTCTATATATCGTATATGTCTATATATATTTGAATATGTCTATCTTATATATGTATATGTCTATATATATATGTATATGTATATATCTATATATTATGTATGTTAAATATGTCTATATAATTATGTATATGATTCTATATATTATATATATTAATTAATGTCTATACTATATTTATATATATAATCTATATATATGTATATGTCTATATATATGTATATGTCTACTATATATGTATATGGTCTATCATATAATGTATAATCTACGTATAATGTATATGTATATACTCCTCTTATATATGTATTATGTTCTAATATATATGTATTATGTCTATATCTATAGTATATGTTATGATCTATATATATGTACTATGTTCATTATATATGTATATATATACTATATATATTTATATGTCTATACTCTATTATATGTATATGTCTATATATATGTATATGGTCTATATATATGTATATGTCTAGATTTATATATATGTAGTATTAGTCTCTATATATGCTATTGCAATATATGATTATATATATATGTATATGTACGTATACTCGAATATATATTTTATGTATTGATGTATTATATATATTGTATATGTATATATTAATATTTGTATTATGGTCTATATATATGTATATGTCATCTATTATATGTAGTGTTATATATATTATATGTAATATATGTATATTTCTTCTATATATGTATATGTCTATATAATGTAAATAGTATAGATACTGTTATATCTCTATATATATGTATATGTCTATATATATGTATATGTCTATAATATAAGTATATTCTAATCCTATATATATGTTTATATGTCTATATATATGTATATGTCTATAATAAATGTCAATTATGTCTATATCTATATATATGGTATATGTCTATATTATATGTATATGTCTATTATATTATGATATATGGATCTATACTATATGATATGTCTATATAAATGCTATATGTCTATAACCTATTATATATTATATGTTCTATATATATGTATATGTCCTATATATCATGCTATACTGTATATAATATGTATATGTATATATCTACATATATGATTATTCTACTATATATGTATATGGTCATATATCATATGTATCATGCTATATATCTATATACTATGTATATGTCTTATATATATGTAATATATCTATATATATGTATATGTCTATATTAAATGTACTATGTCTATATCTTATATATTGTTATATGTCTATCATCAGATATGTATATGTATTATATCTATATATATGTATATGTCTATATATATTCTATATATATATCTATATTATTATGTATATGTCTATATTATATGGCTATATGTCTATATATTATTTGTATATGTCTATATTATAGTCATATGTAATATATCTATATATATGTATATGCTTCTATATATATGTATATGTATATAATCATATATATTGTATATGTCTATATTATATGTATACTTATATATTCTATATATATGTATATTCTTATTATATGTATATGGTCTATATATATGTACGTATATATATCTATATATATTGTATATGTCTATATATATGTATATGCTCTTATATCATATATATATGTCAATAAATGGTCTATTATATATGTATATGTCTATATATATATGTATATGTCTATATATATGTATACTGTCTATATAAATGTATATGTCCTATATCTATATATATGTATATGTCTCATATATATTGTTATTATGTGTATATATCATGTTATATAATACTGTATATTGCTATAATTATCCTATATATATGTATAATGTCTATATATATGTATATGTCCTATATGATATGTATATGTATATAAATCTAATATATATCGTTATATGCTCTACCTATATATGTATACTATCTATAATATGTATATGTTATATAAATGCTATATGCTCTAATATCTATATATATTGCTATATGTCTATATATATGTCATATGTACTATATCTATATATATGTATTATGTCTATATATATGTATATATAATTCCTATATATATGTATATGTTCATATATATATGTATCATTCTATATTATATGTATATGTCTATATATATGTATATATTCTATATATATGTATATGTCTATATATATATTATGTATATAATCTATATACTATGTATATGTCTATATTATATGTATATATATATCTAATATAATTGTATATGTCTATATATATGTATATGGTACTATATATATGTACTATATATATCACTATACTTATGTATATGCTCTATATATATGTATATGTACTATATCTATATATATGTATATGTCTATATATATGTATATTGTCTATATATACAGTGGGCCCAACGAAAGTTATTTCAGTCAGCCACCAATTGTGTGCAAATTCTCCCACTTAAAAAGATGCAGAGCAGGGCCTGCTAAATTTTCATCATAGGTACCACTTTCAATATGGACAAGACAAAAATGAGAAAAAAAAACCTCCAGAAGGAAAATCACATTGTAGGGCATTTTTAATGGAATTTTATTTTGCAATTTACTTTGGTGGAAAATAAGTTATTTGGTCACCTACAAACCAAGCAAGATTTCCTGGCTCTCACAGACCTGTAAAACTTCTTCTTTAAGAGGCCTCCTCTGTTCCTCCACTCCCGTTACCCTGTATTAATGGCACCTGTTTAAACTTGTTCATCCCAGCTATAAAAGGACACCTGTCACCCAACCTCAAACAGTCACACTCCCAAACTCCACTATGGCCAAGACCAAAGAGCTGTCAAAGGACAACCAGAAACAAAATTGTAGACCTGCCACCAGGACTGGGAAGACTGAATCTGCAAATTAGCGTTTAAGCAGCTTGGTTTGAAGAAAATCAACCTTGGAGCAATTAATTAGGGAAATGGAAGACATTATACAAGACCACTGCATAATCTCCCTCGATCTGGGGCTCCACGGCAAGATCTCACCCCGTTGCGGGTCAAAATGATCACAAGAACGCGTGAGCAAAAATCCCAGAACCACACCGAGGGGACCTACGTGAACTTACCTGCAGAAGAAGCTGGGACCAAAGTAAACAAAGCCTACCAATCATCAAGGGCATTGAAGATTGAAAAAACGTCGGCTGGCGGTCTTGTCAGCATGACAAAATGATCCCCAAACACACCGCCCCGGCAACGAAGGAAGTCGGCTTCGTAAGCAAGCATTTCCAAGTCCTGGAGTGCCTAGCCAGTCTCCAGATCTCAACCCCATAGAAAATCTTTGGAGGGAGTTGAAAAGCTCCCGTTGTTGCCAGCAACAGCCCCAGAACATCACTGCACTAGAGGAGATTCTGCATGGAGGAATGGGCAAAATACCAGGCAACAGTGTGTGAAAACTTGTGAAGAACTTACAGAAAACGTCTTGCACTCGCATTCCAACAAAAGCGGTATATAACAAAGTATTTGAGATAAACTCTTTTGTTATTACCAAATACTTATTTTCCACCATAATTTGCAAAAAAAATTCATAAAAAATCCCTACCAAATGTGCGATTTTCTGGATTTTTCTTTCCTCATTTGCGCTCTGTCATAGTTTGAAGCTGTACCTATGATACAATTTTACAGGCCTCTCTCATCTTTTTAAGTGGGAGAACTTGCACAATTGGTGGCTGACTAAATACTTTTTTGCCCCACTGTATGTATATATCTATATATATGTATATGTCAATATATATGTAGTAAATTAAAATAATAATTATTTTAAATGCGCATCTTTGGCTGGTAAATAAAACATTGTGGCAATAGGTAAAATAGATATAATCAACACACCCCACAATCCCATCCCAGACCCCTTTGTCTTGCTGATGTTACAACCATCAAGTCTGACCATTTGAACTAATCAAATACTAACACACACACACACACACGCACACACACGCACACACCACATTAAACACTACATCCACTAGTACTTAGTGTTTATCTCTACACCTGAGAAGTTTCCAGCAAGTCAGCCAAGACAAAATACCTTGGAGAGAAAATGTGTGTTTAGTGGTCAGCCCATAAATAGAGTTACACATTCACCAAAATTCCCAGGTTTCCCTGAGAGAAAAAAAGGGTTTAGAAGATTCCTGGAATTAGGAGAGAATTAACCAGGAAATATAAAATACAAATATTTCCGCCATAATTAACGTTGTGTGGAACAACAACAACAAATGTATGCAGAGAATGTGGAACAACAACAACAGTAGATGTATTAATAGCACTTGTGCCTCATCTGATCTGGGGGTCGTAGAGCACGGTGTGTAGGCGTGTGTCATTTCAGACAGGCAGTCGTGGGAATTTAGGTCATCGGCTTGAGCAAATTCTTTTGTGTGTTTACTGGGTTTAAATCTGCTACTACGAAACGCAAATACACTTGTACGCACGTACAACACACTCACGTACGTACACACGGTCACGTACACACAGCATGGGAGAAAGGAAATTATATATATATATATATATATAAATAACTAGTTATGTCAGACAGAGGTCCAGGGGGAACATCAGAGCTGAAACGTGTATATATATATCTCTCGTCAGACAGAGAGAGAGTTCCACACGGCAGAAATGAAATGAAATGACTGAATGACCGACGTTACAGGTGAATAGAGCCCAGAGTTGATTATTCCTTTCACACCATGGCTATAATTTAACACATTTGTCGCTAYAAATMTACTGCATATTTGGTAACCGTACAAAATGACTTGCAAGTTTAGCGAACCAAACCATCAGTCCCMAGCTTGCCATMATGAAAATCTAATTCAACAATGTTTTCCAATTCAACTTTAGCTTTCAAAAGCAGCTGAAACACATAACATGGAAGAATGAACTATAGCCATTGATTACTACCGTGCAAATATACCATGCGTTATAGGGAAATAATGAATGCCCTTCAAGCCAATCAGAAAGCAGTATTCAACAATGTCATGGTATAATGTAATATAATCAGAATATGTCAAACTGTATATTAACAGAATATATAAATGTTTATTAATAAATATGGACACCCAAATCCTATCGGCTGTAGCGAGTGCAGTGACATTAAATCTACTATAGAAACGTGTCAAATGAAAAAACTGGAAGTACACCTTATGAAGCCTTCATATAGCATGCGTAAAGGCTTCTTATAGCTTACATAAAGCTTCATAAGCACCACATAGTGCCTTCAGAAAGTATTCATACCCCTTGACTTATTACACGTTTTGTTACAGCCTGAATTCAAAATGGATTCAAGATATTTATTTTCTCTCACCCATCTATACCGCATAAGGACAAAGTGAAAAATGTTTTTAGAAATTGTGGCAAATTTATWAAAAAAAATGTAATACATAAATAGCTAATTTACATAAGTATTCYTACCCCTGAGTCAATACTTTGTAGAATACTTAAGCAATAAGGCCTGAAGGGGTGTGGTATATGGCCAATATACCACGGCTTGGTGCTGTTCTTAGGCACAACGCGACACAACACAACCCGGAGACACCCCTTAGCCGTGTTATATTGGCCGTATGTCACACAGGGTGACACTGCTGTATATTGTATATATACTGCTGTATATTGGCCGAGGTGCCGTATCGTTATTATAAACTGTTTACCAACATAAATAGAGCAGTAAAAATGTCTGTTTTGTCATACCCATGGTATACAGTCTGATATACCACGGCTGTCAGCCAATCAGCATTGAGGGTCGAAACCACCGTTTATAAATTTTTAATATGTTTGGTTGGCGCTTAAGCTTTGCGTCATCTTGCGGTATGTTGCATAGCATTGAGTCGTCTTGGTATGTTGAATCAGCTTTGAGTCGTCTTTGGGTATGTCTGATAAGCTTTGAGTCGTCTTGGGTATGTCTGAATCCGCATTGAGTATTTGGGATATGTCTTTATAGCTTTGGAGTCGTCTTGGGTTGTCTGAATCAGCATTGAGTCGTCTTGGGTATGTCTGAATCCAGCATTGAGTAGTCTTGGTATGTCTTTTCAGCTTTGAGTCATCTTTGGGTATGTTTTAATCAGCACTGAGTCGTCTTGGGCTATGTTGAAATCGCTTTGAGTCGTCTGGGTATGTCTGATCAGACTTTGAGTTCGTCTTGGGTATGTCTTTATCAGGCTTTGTAGTCCTGGGTATGTCTGGTATCAGCTTTGAGTCAATCTTGGGTATGTTGGAATCAGCTTGTGCGTCGTCTTGGTTATGTCTGAATAGCTTTAGTCGTCTTGGGTATGTCTGAATCAGCTTTTGGTCGCTCTGGGTAATGTCTGAATCAGCATTGAGGATCTTGGGTATGTCTTTATCAGCTTTGAGTCGTTGGGTATGTCTGAATCAGCATTGAGTCGTCTTGGGTTGTCTGAATAGCATTGAGTGTTTGGGTATGTTCTTTATCACTTTGAGTATCTTGGGTAATGTCTTTTATCAGCATTAGAGTGTCTTGGGTAATGTCTGAATGAGCTTTGAGTCGTTTGGGTTGTCTGAATCAGCTTTGAGTCGTCTTGGGGTATTGTCTTTATCAGCTTGAGTCACTGGGTAATGTTCTTATCGCTTTGGAGTCTCTTGGTATTTGATCAGCTTTGAGTGTTTGGGTTGTCTGAATGCTTTGAGTCGTCTTGGGTAAATGTTCTGAATCAGCTTTTGAGTCGTCTTGGGTATGTCTGAATCAGGCATTGAGTCATTTGGGTATGTCTTTATAAGCTTGGTCGTTGGGTATGTCTGATCAGCATTGAGTTCGGTCTGGGTATGTCTTATCAGCATTTTGAGTCATCTGGTATGTCTTTTCAGCATTGAGCTCGTCTTGGTATGTCTGATCAGCTTTTGAGTCGTTTGGGTATGTTCTGAATCAGCCTTTGAGTCGTCTTGGTATAGTCTTTATCACTTGAGTTCACTTGGGATGTCTGTCTCAGCTTTGCGTCTCTTGGGTAATGTCTGAATCAGCTTTTGAGCTCGTCTTGGGTTATGTCTGTATCAGCATTGAGTCGTCTTGGTATGGTCTGAAATAGCTTGAGTCGTCTTGGGATGTCTGATCAAAGTCTTTGAGTCGTTTGGTATGTCTGTATCAGCTTTGAGTCGTTTTGGGGTTGTCTTTATAGCTTGGAGTCGTCTTGGGTATGTCTTTCAGCTTTGAGTCACTTGGTATGTCTGTATCAGCTTTGGAGTCGTCTGGGTAATGTTTTAATCAGCTTTGGAGTCGTCTTGGGTATGTCTGAATCAGCTTTGAGGTCGTCTTGGTATGTCTGAATCGCTTTTGAGCTCGTCTTGGGTATGTTGATCAGCTTTAGGAGTCGTCTTGGGTATGTTGATCAGCTTTGAGTCTCTTTGGTATGTCTGTATCAGCTTTTGAGTCACTTGGGTAATGTCTGAATCAGCTTTGAGTCGTCTTGGGTATGTCTGTATCGCATTGAGTCGTCTTGGGTATGTCTGATCAGCTTTGAGTCGTCTTGGGGTATGGTCTGATCGCTTGGAGTCGTCTTGGGTATTTTATCAGTTTGAGTCGTTTGGGTATGTTTTACAGCTTTGAGTCGTCTTGGGTTGTCTGAATCAGCTTGTCGTCTTGGGTAATGTCTTTAATCAGCTTTTGAGTCGTTTTGGGTATGTCTTATCTTTGAGTCGTCTTGGTATGTTTTTCAGCTTTTGAGTCCACTTGGGTATGTCTGTATAGCTTGGGAGTACGTCTTTGGGTATGTCTTTATCAGCTTTGAGTCGTCTTGGTAGTCTGAATAGCTTTTGAAGTCGTCTTTGGTATGTCTGATCCGCTTTGAGTCGTCTTGGGTATGTCTGAATCCAGCTTTGGTCGTCTTCGGTATGTCTGAATCAGTCATTGAAGTCGTCTTGGGTTATGTCTTTTCGCTTGATCGTTTTTTGGTATGTCTGTATCAGCTTTGGAGTCGTCTGGGTATGTTTATAGCTTTGAGTCGTCTTGGGTATGTCTGAATCAGCTTTGAGTCGTCTTGGTATGTCTGAATCAGCTTTGAGTCGTCTTGGGTATGTCTGAATCAGCTTTGAGGTCGTCTTGGGTATTCTGCATCAGCTTTGAGTCGTCTTTGGGTTGTTGAATCGCATTGAAGTCGTCCTTGGGTTGTCTTTATTAGCTTTGAGTCATCTTGGGGTAATGTCTGAATCAGCTTTGAGTCACTTGGGTATGTCTTTATCAGCTTTGAGTCACTCTTGGGTATGTTGAATCAGCTTTGATCGTCTTGGGTATGTCTGAATCAGCTTTGAGTCGTCTTGGGGTATGTTGAATCAGCTTTGAGCGTCTTGGGTA
Organism: Salvelinus sp. IW2-2015; assembly: GCF_002910315.2. Taxonomy (NCBI): domain Eukaryota; kingdom Metazoa; phylum Chordata; class Actinopteri; order Salmoniformes; family Salmonidae; genus Salvelinus; species Salvelinus sp. IW2-2015. The sequence continues at coordinate 105,124 of NW_019943271.1, read as the reverse complement.
TGTCTGAATCGTTTAAAGTCGTCTTGGGGTATGTCTGAATCAGCTTTGAGTCGTTTGGGTTGTTGAATCAGCTTTGAGTCATCTTGGGTATGTTTGTATCAGCTTTTGAGTCGGTCTTGGGTATGTCCTGAATCAGCTTTGAGTGTCTTGGGTATGTCTTTATAGCTTCGCTTCATTACTGTTTACTCTATTTTTATTCACCAATGTCTTTAATCCTTTAATCTTTTTCTAATCAGGGGAATGGGCATTGTTTCCTTTTCGTCTTCTATCTACGGCGATCTGTGTACCGTCAACATTTGCCGCGTGTGTTTGTTCTTCCTCCCATTGACCTCTTGAACCGAGTTTTATCGCTCTAACAGCTTGGTTGCTCCCTAGTGGCGTCCGGTGTAGTGCCCATGCGTTGCTCACATTCGGTGCACAGTGTTGTGAGCTGTGAACAGGACAGTTTGTAGTTGTTCCATCGTTGTTGTCCAGTACTCAGCTCCGTCACTTCTGCACAACAGCGAACTCCAGCTGGGCTCCAGGCAGCAGGATGAAGGGCGGGACGGGCAGACGGAACCGGAATACATCAGACTCTGGTCCCTCCATCTGATCCCTGTGGAGGGTAGCCACCCAGCAGGCTCTGGTCTCAGCACTGCTCCTCCAGTTGGTGAAGGAGTAGTGGATCGTCACCTCCTTGTTGAAGGCCAGGTTGAGGACCTGCACCTTGCCGATGATGCCCAGCTCAGAACACAAGACCTGGTCCAGAGAGACGACCTGCTCCACCAGACGCTTAACGAATCCCGGCTGGGAGCCCGTGTTTTCGGGAAAACAGGGTTTGAAGTAAGGCAAGGAAAGCTCCAGGGACCGCCCTGAGTTCATCTCAGCGCTCATGAGAAGTCTGGAGAAGACGTGGGCGGGAATCCGAGGCTCCTCTCCGTTGCTGAACACCTTGACTTCCTCCAGCTCCAGCCCCAAGGAGTCCACGAAGCGTACCTGGCGGTCTCTAATTCTCTCGTGGACCGAGGGCAAAGACTGGGCCCTACGTCTTATGATGGGCTGGACYGGAGGGTCACTGGACAGGTTGCGACTGAAAATGGGCTCCTTGGGGGGTGGGGGACGTGGGCTGGGGGGCCGGATCTTGACAGGGGCCTTGGTTGGCTCTGGTTTGGAGTCCAAGATGTCCGTCACTCGGAGAGTCTTAGTAGTGGTCTGGCATGGGGTCACACTGCTGTAGCCGCTGGTGGTCTGGAGCACACCAAGGGACCATGCCCTATCTCTTCCTATCACACCTGGAGACATCGACTCTGGCCTCCAAGGAGGCACTGCCCTCTGCTCCCCTATCATGCCTGGAGAGACAGCTCTGGGTTTTCCTTTGATGCAAGGAGACACTGTTTTCAGCCTGTCGTTGTCACGAGACCATGTCCTCTCCTTCTCCTTCCCAACGACACAATGAGACACTGCTTTGGGCCTCCCCACGCTGGCCATGCTGCTCATCATCGAAACAGGACTGAACAGACAACACAACACAACACTGTTAATACACTGTTATAGCAGGATAACTGATGTCATCCAGCCTGAAGACTAGGTTATAGGAGAACCAAAACAACACAGTCATCTTCTAGTTAAAACTATTAAACTCTACATGCTCACAAATAACATGCTTTGGGAAATAGATTCTATAAGCCCTTAAAATGCATGTAAATATAGCAGCTTAGTCAACGTGGAAACACAGAAAATAAATCTGTATGTTTACCTACCCAGTAACAGTATCCCTTAAACAGATAGAACCAAACATCATTCTCTGTTTCACCTGCCTTGTCCTCTGTACTGCTG
>NW_019943271.1:100766-102671 GCF_002910315.2 Salvelinus sp. IW2-2015 | reverse complement strand
CCTCTGTACTGGTGTCCAGCTGCTGCCTTGTCCTCTGTACTGGTGTCCAGCTGCTGCCTTGTTCTCTGTACTGGTGTCCAGCTGCTGACCTGTCCTATGTACTGCTGTCCAGCTGACAACTTGTCCTCTGTACTGGTGTCCAGCTGCTGCCTTGTCCTCTGTACTGGTGTCCAGCTGCTGCCTTGTCCTCTGTACTGCTGTCCAGCTTAGCTGATCCTAAGCCCCACCCCCTCTCTCTCTCTCTCTCTCTCTCTCTCTGTCTCTCTTTCTCTCTCTAAGGGGCTTAATTGGCATGGGAGATGTGTTTACATTGCGAAAGCAAGTGAAATAAACAATAAACAAAACAACAAATACCAACAAAGTGAATTAAACAAAACAAAGCTGAAAACAATCAGATAATAACAACGTTTAAAATATTATATTACTAGCGGTTAAAACATGTACTATTACATTTAAAATGTTATATAAACAATGTATAGTGTTGTGACAATGTGCCAATAGTAGAATGTTCGAATGACGGGGGAAATAAATGGGCAGATAAATATAGGTTGGATTTACGTTAGTGTTTCTGACCCACTGGTTGACCTTTTCTTGTGGCAGTGGGTCACACATTTTGCTGCTGGGATTGCACACTGCTATTTCACCCAGTAGATATGGAAGTTTGTAAAAATTTGATTTGTTRTCGAATTCTTTGTGGATCTGTGTAATCTGAGAGAAATATGTGTCTCTAATATGGTCATACATTTGGCAGCAGGTTAGAAAGTGCAGCTCAGTTTCCACCTCATTTTGTGGGCGGTGTTGCACATAGCCTGTCTTCTCTTGAGAGCCAGGTCTGCCTATGGTGACCTTTCTCAACAGCAAAGGCTATGCTCACTGAGTCTGTATATAGTCAAGGCTTTTCTTAGCTGTGGGTCTCTCTCTCTCTCTCTCTCTCTCTCTCTCTCTCTCTCTCTCTGTCTCTCTCTCTTGCTCTCTCTCTCTCAGCTTCAATGTCCCCCCTGCAAACACCCTTATGGAGACAAATATTAGGTTTAAATGTCAGGACAAGACCAATTATTTCAGGTTCCTTTTTCCAGCAAAATACCATCCTTCCATGTAATTTACAGACCACTGGGTGTAACTGGTGGCTCATACATGGGTTATGAGAGTAACATGAATGCACACTGCAATTTGATTGTGTTTTGTTTAGGATATGCATTGCTTCAGCTTTGATGTGCTCAGCCTTTGACATTTGGCTACATGAGCCTCCCATTGGGGTTTCAGGGACGAGTGGAGTGTAGTGTGAACTGTGCTGCTGGTGCATGGACCCAGAGCCAAATAGAAACTATATATAGCAAGTTGTCTGGTTTTTCCCCATGTTCTATAAGAGATGAGTGGATTCGGCTATTATACACTCGTTYCTGACAGGTGTATAAAATCGATGCACACAGTCATGCAATCTCCATAGACAAACATTGGCAGTAGAATGGCCCCATACTGAAGAGCTCAYTGACATTCAACGTGGCACCGTCACAGGATGAAACCTTTCCAATCAGTTCGTAAAAMMTCTGCCCTGCTATGCCTGCCCCTGTCAACTGTAAGTGCTGTTATTGTGAAGTGGAAATGTCTAGGAGAAACAATGGCTCAGCCGCAAAGTGGTAGGCCACACAAGATCACAGAACGGGAGTACTGAAGCACGTAGCGCGTAACAATCGTCTGTCCTCGGTTGCAACCCTCTAGAAGCAARGTCAGCACAAGAACTGTTCGTCGCAAGCTTCATGAAATGGGTTTCCATGGCAGAGCAGCCGCARACAAGCCTAAGATCWRCATGSGCAATGCCAAGKGTRGGCTGGAGTGGTGTAAAGCTCGCCGCCATTGGACTCTGGAGCAGTGGAAAAACATGCCCACAAATTTTTTCTGGGCCTG
>NW_019943271.1:97666-100090 GCF_002910315.2 Salvelinus sp. IW2-2015 | reverse complement strand
TTAAGAAGGAAATAAATTCCACAAATTAACATTTAACAAGGCACACCTGTTATTGAAATGCATTCCAGATGACTACATCATGAAATTGGTTGAGAAAATGCCAAGAGTGTGCAAAGCTGTTTGATACTAACACCATGTCTGAGGTGTTCTGTGTTTGATATTAACACCATGTCTGAGGTGTTCTGTGTTTGATATTAACACCATGTCTGAGGTGTTCTGTGTTTGATATTAACACCATGTCTGAGGTGTTCTCAAATCAAATCAAATCAAATGTATTTATATAGCCCTTCTTACATCAGCTGATATCTCAAAGTGCTGTACAGAAACCCAGCCTAAAACCCCAAACAGCAAGCAATGCAGGTGTAGAAGTACGGCGGATAGGAAAAACTCCTGAGAAATGCCATTCACTGTCTCTGGTCCACACTCCAGTCCAATTGGTGGAGGTAATGCACTTTAAAGTTGGTTGCCAACCGCCATATGAAATCCACAGAAGAAGAAGAAAATAAACGTATTTGTGTCTTTGGTTCAATGAGAACATATTCATTGGTCTTTAGGACTTCAGTCATCCTTTAGGGTCAGTTGTTTTATAATGGGAACATATATGTTGTGAAGTACTTGCTGCACGTAGGACATATTTTTGTTGCAACACACAGCTATCATGGAGGCGGAACGAATTTTACAATATCTGACCCAAGTTGAAGAGGCAGCAGAGGATGTTCTTGCAAACAAACAACAGGTAATGCTTGGTAATTCAAAATACTTTGTACGAACACGGTTACTGTCCATGATGCTAGCTCGCAAGCTAATTAAATCGGTTGTAATTTGACCAAACGTTGGCTGGGAAGCTAGCTTGCTAGCGGACAGCTAGCGAGCCATTGGACTCCCTAAAAACACGCCACTTCGATACAAGGGACTTTCCCCCTTAATTCTCCTAACGTAATATGAAAAAGTCGTAGCTGTATCGAATGGCGTGTTTTTGGGGGAATCACCGGGACATGTTTGGTCGCACGTAGCCTGGGCAACCGCGAGTGGGCTTTATGGAGCTCTCCACTATCGGCTCGGCTTGAAATGCACAGCCGGTTATACACTCGTTTTCCCCGGTGACCGTTTTGTAGCATAGAGAATGATAGAGGCCTCTAGTGGCCAAAAGGCCGTATTAGCATGGACGGGCCATTGAGGGCTTCCACCATTTTAATGTAGTCAACTAGGGGAGAAAAGGGGGTAGCTGCAACTCAATATGGCGACTTTTTAGTATGGGAGAGTTCAGGGTTGCCAGGTGTAGCAATAATTTTATGCACAATGACCCCTCAAAACTCGACCTGAAAACACGCATACATGTATTACATTTTTTTTGCAGTAAGAGTTTTTTTTGGGGGGGGGTTCAATTATTTATTTTCTTTATTTAACCTTTATTTAACTAGGCAAGTCAGAACAAGAATATGTCTCAAGAGAAAAGATAATTAGCCCTTTTTAAACTCACCAAATCATTTTCCATCAATAGATGTCGATTTAACTTGTTTGACTGTTATGATTAAGCCATAAGGCCCAGGGAGATGTGGTATATGGCCAATATACCACGGCTAAGTGCTGTTCTTAGGCCATGTACCACAAACCCCTGAGGTGCCTGATTGCTATGATAAACTGGTTACCAACAGTAAACAAAAAATAGTTTTTGTCAATTCTCAGGCCGACTCTTTTCTCTGTATATATCAATGATGTCGCTCTTGCTGCTGGTGATTCTCTGATCCACCTCTATGCAGATGACACCATTCTGTATACTTCTGGCCCTTCTTTGGAGACTGTTAACTAACCTCCAGACGAGCTGCAATGCCATACAACACTCCTTCCGTGGCCTCCAACTGTTCTTAAACACTAGTAAAACCAAATGCATGCTTTTCAATCGTTCGCTGCCCGCACCTGCCTGACCGTCCAGCATCACTACTCTGGACGGTTCTGACCTAGAATATGTGGACAACTACAAATACCTAGGTGTCTGGTTACTGTAAACTCTCCTTCCAGACTCATATTCCAGACTCATATTAAACATCTCCAATCCAAAATTATTTTGCAACAAAGCCTCTTTCACTCATGCCGCCAAACATACCCTCGTAAAACTGACTATCCTACCGATCCTRGACTTCMGCYATGTCATTTACAAAATAGCCTCCAARACTCTACTCAGCAAGCTGGATGCAGTCTATCACAGTGCCATCCGTTTTGTTACCAAAGCCCCTTATACCACCCACCACTGCGACCTGTATGCTCTCGTTGGCTGGCCCTTGCTACATATTCGTCGCCAAACCCACTGGCTCCATGTCATCTATAAGTCTATGCTAGGTAAAGCTCCGCCTTATCTCAGCTCACTGGTCACCATAGCAACACCCACCCGTAGCACGCGCTCCAGCAGGTATATCTCACTGATCA
>NW_019943271.1:93888-97641 GCF_002910315.2 Salvelinus sp. IW2-2015 | reverse complement strand
GAGTTACAGGTAGACTTGGGTGGTGGCTATTATAATGATGGATCTTATGTAGCGCGCTGCAGCGATAGTTGCTGCTCCAGATAGCTGATTTTTAAAGTTAGGTGAGGGCAAATAAGTGTCTGCAGATTTAGGTTCCTTGGAATTCCGTTTCCCAGTCATTGGAGAAGAGAATGGAATGAAAGACGAGCAAGGAGGTGTTTTGGTTGTTGGGGATGATAGGTGAGATATATTGTGGGAGGCGCGTGTGGGTGGGTGTTGTTATGGTGACAGTGGGGTGAATAGGGTGGTTCATCCCCATATTGTTTTTATTTACTTTTCTGCTCTTTTGCACACCAGTATTTCTACTTGCACATCACCATCTGCTCATTTATCACTCCAGTGTTAATCTGCTAAATTGTAATTATTCGATCCTATGGCCTATTTATTGCCTTACCTCCTCACGCCATTTGCACACACTGTATATAGACTCTCTTTTTTTTCTACTGTGTTATTGACTGTATGTTTGTTTATGTGTAACTCTGTATTGTTGTCTGTGTCACACTGCTTTGCTTTATCTTGGCCAGGTCGCAGTTGTAAATGAGAACTTGTTCTCAACTGGCCTACCTGGTTAAATAAAGGTGAAAAATAAATAAAAGAATACCCATGGTACACGGTCTGATATACCACAGCTTTCAACGAATCAGCATTCAGGGCTCAAACCACCCAGTTTATAATTGTAAATAAATCCTGTTTGTGTATGTGCATAACTATAGATAAATCCGACAGGAGAGTTTGAGTGATGAAAGTTGGACAGAGGATCTCGATCTCTGTGCAAGACAAACTTCAAACAATGAATGTTAGGCTATTTTCTTGCAATTGTGCCATTTTTACAGTACCAGTCAAAAGTTTGGACACCTACTCATTCCAAGGTTTTTATTTTGACTATTTTCTACATTGTAGAATAATTGTGAAGACATCAAAACTATAAAATAACACATATGGAATCATGTAGTAACCAAAAAAGTGTTAAACAAATCTAAATATATTTTATATTCTTCAAAGTAGCCACCCTTTGCCTTGATGACAGCTTTGCACACTCTTGGCATTCTCTCAACCAGCTTCACAAGGAATGCTTTTCCAACAGTCTTGAACGAGTTCCCACACATGCTGAGCACTTGTTGGCCGCTTTTCCTTCACACTGCGGTCCATCTCATCCCAAACCATCTCAATTCCGGTTATATCTGGTGATTTGTGGAGGCCTGCTTCAAAATATGTACAAACAGAGTACTCATTGAGAAGTGCCATCCGTTCTCCGTTTCGCATTCTTTGATACTCTGACCCTCCCGTGCTCCAGTTTGCGAGCACAGAGCACGGTAGAAATGCCAGTTTCATTGTGGACTTTTCCCCATAACAGAACGAGGGAGTTCCATGACTTCCATTTCTAATTTCGTCTGGCGCATTCCGTCAGACCCAAGAACTGAGTCAAAAACCCTTCGTTTGATACGGTTCTTCCCATAAGAAATGTTGACATTAGAATGTAGTCTACTTTAAATCACATCCCCTGAGCGAATTTTCTTAAAGCACTGTAGTGCGCCTTAAAGTCATTTTGTTTTGTCGCCGTTATCAGTTCTAGGGCATTCATATGTTGTATGGAGAAATGGTTGGAAATGAGTGTGTCCATAATGCCTACCTACAACTGGTAAAGAACTGGTCAGACGTGCGTACTGATCTGTCTCCGTGAATCGGCTTCCTGCTGCAGCACTCTCTCTCAACCAGTACTCTCAGCACACACACACACACCCCTCTGCCCTTCCCCCCACACACACACCCCCTGCTTCGCCCAACACACATACAAACCACAGCACAATCACACTCAACACTCTGCCTGCCTTCCCCCCACACACACACACCCCTCTGCCTTCCCCAACACATCACACACACACACACCCCCTCAGCCCTTTACCCCCACCCACACACCACAACCACCCCTCTGCCCTTCCCCCCCCCCACACACATACACACAGCTCCCCTCCTGCCCTTCCCCAAAACACACACACAACACACACACACACAACACCCCTCTGCCCTTCCGCCACATCACACACACACACACAACACTACCCTATCTGCCCTTCCCAACACAACATCCACAACACACACACACACACACCACCCTCTGCCCTTCCCACACACACCACACACCCCTCTGCCCTTCCCACCTCCTCCTGCCTGCCTCCCTCCCTATCCCTCCCTCAGTAACAGCCTGCTAACTGCCTGGATAGTCAGCAGCAGGTCACGGTAAAATATTTATATTTTAAGAAAATGCCATGGGCAGCGCGCGTGCAATTTTGTAGCCAACCATCTGCAACCAATATATTTTCACCCACACATCGTTTTCAAAAGTAGACAGCATTTTTTCTGGAAAACCACGAAATGGCAACCGAAGAAAAGTAGTGGGTGTGGGGAAGGAGTGGGTGTGGGGAAGGAGTGGGTTTGGGGAACGGAGTGGGTGTGGGGAGGAGTGGGGAAGGAGTGGGTTTGGGGAAGGAGTGGGAGTTGGGGAAGGAGTGGGTGTGGGGAAGGAGTGGGGAAGGAGTGGGTGTGGGGAAGGAGTGGTGTGGGGAAGGAGTGGGTGTGGGGAAGGAGTGGGTGTGGGGAAGGAGTGGGTGGGGTGGGGGAAAGGAGTGGGTTGTGGGGTGGGTGTGGGGAAGGGAGTGGGTGTGGGTGAAAGGAGTGGGGAAGGAGTGGGTGTGGGGAAGGAGTGGGGAAGGAGGTGGGAGTGGGGAAAGGAGTGGGTTTTGGGGAAGGGAGTGGTTTGGGTTTGGGGAAGGAGTGGGTTTGGGGAAGGAGTGGGTGTGGGGAAGGAGTGGGTGTGGGGAAGGAGTGGGTGTGGGGAAGGAGTGGGTGTGGGAAGGAGTGGGTTTGGGGAAGGAGTGGTGTGTGGAAGGAGTGGGTGTGGGGAAAGGAGTGGGGAAGGAGTGGGTTTGGGGAAGGAGTGGGTTGGGGAAGGAGTGGGTGTGGGGAAGGAGTGGGTTGGGAAGAGTGGGGAAGGAGTGGGTGTGGGGAAGGAGTGGGGTGTGGGGAAAGGAGTGGGGTTGGGGAAGGAGTGGGTGTGTGGAAGGAGTGGGTGTGGGGAAGGAGTGGGGAGGAGTGGGTTGGGGAAGGAGTGGGTGTGGGAAGGAGTGGGGTGGGAAGGAGTGGGAAAGTGGTGTGGGGAAGGAGTGGGGTTAGGGGGGGGGTGTAGGGAAGGAGTGGTTGAATGGTGGGAAGAGTGGAGGTGGGTTGAAGATGGTGTGGGGAAGCCACGTGGGTGTGGGGAAGGAGTGCGGGAAGGGAAGATGGGTTGTGGCGGAACGCCTGGGTAGGGACCGGTGGGTGTGGGGGATCGCTTTGGGGAAGGAGTGGGTGTCGATGGGTTGTAAGGAGTGGGAGTGGGAATGGTGTGGGGTGTTGGGGAGAGTGGGTGTGGGGGGTTGGGATAGGAGTGGGTGTGTGGAAGGAGTGACGGTAGGAAAGGTGGGATGGGGAAGGAGTGGGGTGTGTGGGGGTGGGTGTTGCTGGGCAAGGAGTGGGAGTGTTGGAAGGAGTGGGTGTGGGGAAGGAGTGGGTGTGGGGGAAGGAGTGGGTATGGGGAAGCATGGGTGGGATGGGGTGGGTGTGGGGAAGGATGGGGTGTGGGAGGGTGTGGGGTGTTGGGGACAGGAAGTCCGGGTTGGGGAAGGAGTGGGTGTGGGGTGGGATGTGGGGCAAGGAGTTTGGGTTTTGGGAAGGAGT
>NW_019943271.1:85959-89954 GCF_002910315.2 Salvelinus sp. IW2-2015 | reverse complement strand
TATCTTTCTTTGACTGTGTGTGAATTTGACTGAATTTTCTGTCCTGCTAAGTACTCATATTCAAGTAAATTTTAATAGTAAATTCAGGTAGTTTTTGGTTCAAATGATTATGGAGTATTTTGGTTGTCAGGGGAAAATGTATGGAGTAAAACATTCTTTTTAGGAATGTAGTGAAGTAAAAGTTGTCAAAAATATAAATAGTAAAGTACAGATTCCCCCAAAAACTACTGAAGTTGTACTTTAAAGTATTTTTACTGAAGTACCTTTTTTTTTATTTTTTTTATTTCACCTTTATTTAACCAGGTAGGCTAGTTGAGAACAAGTTCTCATTTGCAACTGCGACCTGGCCAAGATAAAGCAAAGCAGTGTGAACAGACAACACAGAGTTACACATGGAGTAAACAATAAACAAGTCAATAACATGGTAGAAAAAAAAAAGAGAATCTATATACAATGTGTGCAAAAGGCATGAGGTAGGCAATAAATCGAATAATTACAATTTAGCAGATTAACACTGGAGTGATAAATCATCACCTTACGCCACTGGTACATTAAGCTACCGTACCGTGAGAGTTTAGACTTCTGTTTTGAAGCCAGTGCATGAGTCTTATTTCACTGTTCATTTTTACACAAATGATTGTAAATGTAAAGTTATAAAACTAAATATTTTTTTATTTTTTTATTATAAGTACTGGTGGACTGTTGCTTCATGAGTTGTATGCATGTTCTTACTGCGGCTGTAACCCTGATACTTGGTAGTTACTTCTCAAGCTGTTACTGGACAGTAGTGCTGTAACCCTGATACTTGGTAGTTACTTCTCAAGCTGTTCCTGGACAGTCGTGCTGTAACCCTGATACTTGGTAGTTACTCCCCTAGCTGTTCCTGGACAGTAGTGCTGTAACCCTGATACTAGGTAGTTACTCCCCTAGCTGTTCCTGGACAGTAGTGCTTGTCAAGCGGGTGCGAAGGGCACTGTGTCCCGGTGTTGTTGCAGTTCAGCCCTCCACATTGACTGTATGTGTCAAGGTGACATCTCCATGGTTATCAATATCAGTTATTTCTTGTGTAGGCTTCTATCCTACTTGTAATAAAATCATGGGGGGGGGAAATGGCCACGTTAGCTAACGCCGTCGACACAGCCGTGGTATCACGGTCCCGTCTCATGTCAACATGCATGTTCATACAATGCCGGTGAACTGGACGCCGGCTTATCGACTCGCCGCGCAGCCCAATCAGACACGCAAAACGGTATTGAGGCAACAAATCTGCACAATTTAGCTGATTCTCTTTCCATACACCCTCTCCTTTCGACACACCCACCCGCCCATACTCCAGTCACCATATTGGGGGACAGCTACCCATACTCCAGTCACCATATTGGGGGACAGCTACCCATACTCCAGTCACCATATTGGGGGACAGCTACCCATACTCCAGTCACCATATTGGGCTGCTGGCAGCTACCCATATCATGACATATTGGACTAAGCTACCCATACTCCAGTCACCATATTGGGCTGTAGCTACCCATACTCCAGTCCATATTGGGGACGAGCTACCCATACTCCAGTCACCATATTGGACTCGCTACCATACTTCCAGTCACCATATTGGGCTGTAGCTACCCATACTCCAGTCACCATAATGGGCTGGGCTAACCCATACTCCAGTCACATATTGGGCTGGACATACCCTACTCCAGTCACCATATGGGGACAGCTACCCATACTCCAGTCACCATATTGGGCTGTATTGGGCTGAGTACCATATTTGCAAGCTGGTTGGGACTTAGCATTTTATTGGTTTGATCTCCTGGGTGAACCTGTTAGTCATGTCAACAGGTCATCAGGAGGGATCAGCCAATCGTGAGAGAAAATGCTACTTTAAAATGGAGATGCTGTAAATGCATAGATAAAAATGAGTTCCTCTCTCTCTCAATGGTTACGCACATAAACATTCTCAATATCAGGCTGCAAGGCTTCATTTTCTCGTTAATAGATTTGAATGGAGAGAGGGAAGAAAAAAAGAACGGTCCCCGCGGGTAAAGCCGAGTGTGTTACCGGCGGTGCACCATGAGCAACTTCCTCTTCTCCTAATGGAGAACTAAGCCACTAGCGGTATGGAGAAGATACCATACATGAGCTTAGCTAGCGGCTATGGAGAACCATAAAGCCACTAGCGGGCTTATGAAGCATAGCACTAGGGCTATGGAGAACGCATAAAGCGCACTAGCGGCTATGGAGACATAAAGCCCTAGCGGCAGTATGGAGAACATTAAAGCCATACGGTATGGAGAAGATAAGCCCACTAGCGAGCTATGGAGAACGATAGAAGCCACTAGCGGCTATGAGAACATAAAGCATAGCGGCTATGGAGAACCCTGGCACTAGCGGTATGGAGAACATGAAGCCCTAGCGGCTATGGAGACACCATGAAAACCACTAGCGGATGTATGGGAACCATGAAGCCCACTAGCGGATATGGAGACCATGAAGCCACTAGCGGCTATGGAGAATGAAGCACTAGCGGCTATGGAGAACATGAAAGCCACTAGCGGCTATGGAGAACATGAGCACTAGCGCTATGGAGAAATAAAGCACTAGCGGCTATGGAGAACATGAGCACTAGCGGCTATGGGAGAACATGAAGCCCACTAGGTGCTATGGTAGAACCATAAAGCACTAGCGGCTGATGGAGAACATAAAGCACTAGCGGCTTGGAGACTAAAGCCACTAGCGGCCTATGGAGACCATAAACCTGGGCTATGCAGACCAATAAAGCAATAGGGCTTAATGGGACATAAAGCCACTAGCGGCTATGGAGAACATAAAGCCCATAGCGCTATGGGAAATCCATAAAGCCTCAGCGCTATGAGCAACATAAAGCACACTAGCAGCTATGGAGAACCATGAAGCCACTAGCGGCTATGGAGAAAATAAGCCACTGTAGGCTTCCCAGGTAGGTCGACAGGCAGCGCGTTGTGCTAGCTAGCTAGTTTTATTTAAACTCTCCATTTTTCACACATCCCTGGGTGTCACTATGTAAACAAGTACACAACTCCTCTGTGTTCACTGTGTCTGTTTTGTTAGATGTGGTTGGGAACGAGCGGAATTGAACAGGGGAAGCGTTGATGCTCTGAAACAGGAAGGATGGGCATCGGGAAGGTGGGTGCAGATATGACGTTTGGCAACTCTATTCAAAGATGAATAAACTCATAAGGCACTTCCTCCTCTTTGATACAATTAAAAGTCACAGAGGCAGAGTGTGGAAATGAGACATTCATATTAGTATTTTCTAATAATTTATTCTGTTCATATTCTCAGAAAAGACGTCTATATTTAAATATGAATCGCCGGCAATTTATTCTTTTATCTCTTTTTTGTTTTTTGGTACTTGAGAAAAAGTGAAGGTTTGCTTGGAAACATGTTCTACATTCCCAAAGCGAAGATAAAAGATATACAGAGAGGTAAGAGCTTGGTTCAGCTCAGCTTGAATGTCGTTTAATGACTGTGAGCAGGATGCCGGTCTCTGTATGTTTGTTTAATGATGTGGAAGCAAGGATGCCGGTCTCTGTAAGTTTTTGGGTTATGGACTGTGGAAAGAGGATGCGGTCTTGTATGTTGTTTAATGATGTGAAGCAGGGATGCCGGTCTCTGTATGTGTTAATGATGTGAAGGCAAGATGCGGTTCTGTAATGTCTTGGTTTAATGACTGTGAAGCAGGATGCGGTCTCTTGTAATGATTTGTTTAATGACTGTGAAGCAGGATACCGGTATCTGTAATGTCTTGTTTAGTGATGTGAGCGGATGCCGGTGTTAATGTCTGTTTGTCTGTCGTGTGGGTTGGGTTTCTCTGACAGACAGCAGCAGCTAGACAATGAGATAAATTGCAGCCCTTAAAGAAAACTGAACCGACTCAATGAACTGCAAGGTAAAATCATTTACGTAACTTCTCACCGTGCTTCTTAAGGCTGTGTGACAGTACAGGGCCGGTT
>NW_019943271.1:61616-82543 GCF_002910315.2 Salvelinus sp. IW2-2015 | reverse complement strand
TCCCATATTTGGGCTGTAGCTCCATACTCCAGTCACATATTGGGGAAGCTACCCATACTCCAGTCACCATATTGGGGACAGTACCCATACTCCAGTCACCATATTGGGGACAGCTAACCATACCTCAGTCACCATATGGGCTGTAGTACCCATTTTGCAAGTGGTTGGGACTTAGCATTTATTGGTTTGATCTCTCTGGTTGAACCTGTTAGTCATGTCAACAGGTTATCAGGAGGGATAGCCAATCGTGAAGAAGAAAATGATTCTACTTTAAAATGGAGATGCTGTAATGCATAGATAAAAGATGAGTTCTCTCTCTCTTGGTTCAGCACATAAACATTCTCAATATCAGGCTGCAAAGGCTTCATTTTCTCTTAATAGATTTGAATGGAGAGAGGGAAGAAAAAATAGAACCGTGCCGGGTAACCCGAGTGTGTTACCGGCGGTGCACTCAGCCAACTTCCTGCTTCTCCTAATGGAGAACATTAAAGCCCACTAGCGGCTATGGAGAACCATAAAGCCCACTAGCGGCTATGGAGAACCATAAAGCCCACTAGCGGCTATGGAGAACCATAAAGCCCTCAGCCGGCTATGGAGAACCATAAAGCCCACTAGCAGCTATGGAGAACCATAAAGCCCACTAGCAGCTATGGAGAACCATAAAGCCCACTAGCAGCTATGGAGAACCATGAAGCCCTCAGCCGGCTATGGAGAACCATAAAGCCCACTAGCAGCTATGGAGAACCATAAAGCCCACTGTAGGCTTCCCAGGCTAGGTCGCACCCAGGCAGCGCGTGTCGCTAGCTAGCTAGTTTTTTAAACTCTCCATTTTCCACACATCCACTCGGTGTCACTATGTAATACAGTTAACACAACTACCTCTGTGTTCATGTGTCTGTTTGTTAGATCGTGGATCTGGACACGAAGCGGAATATGAACAGGGAAGCGTTGAATGCTCTGAAACAGGAGATGGCATCGGAAGGTGGGTGCAGAATAATGACAGTTTGGAACTCTTATTCAAAGATGAATAAAACTCATAAGGCACTTCCTCCCTCTTTGATACAATTAAAAGTCACAGAGGCAGAGCTGTGGACAATGACGACATTTCATATTAGTCTTTCTAAATAATTATTCATGTTCCATTATCTCTCAGAAAAAAGACGTCTATATTTAAATATGAATCGCCGGCAATTTAATCTCTTCTTATCCTTTTTTTGTTTTTTGTACTTGCAGAAAAAGTGAAGGTTTGCTTTGGAAACATGTTCATCACATTCCCCAAAGCGAAGACTAAAGAGATGATACAGAGAGGTAAGAGCTTGTTCACGCTCAGCTCTGTAATGTCTGTTTAATGACTGTGAAGCAGGATGCCGGTCTCTGTAATGTCTTGTTTAATGACTGTGAAGCAGGATGCCGGTCTCTGTAATGTCTTGTTTAATGATGTGAAGGAGGATGCGGGTCTGTGTAATGTTGTTTAATGTATGTGAGAGGATGCGGTTCTGTAATGTTGTTTATGATGTGAAGCAGATGCGGTCTCTGTAATGTCTTGTTTAATGACTGTGAAGCAGGATGCCGGTCTCTGTAATGTCTTGTTTAATGACTGTGAAGCAGGATACCGGTCTCTGTAATGTCTTGTTTAATGACTGTGAAGCAGGATGCCGGTCTCTAATGTCTTGTTTCGTCTGTCGTGTGTTGGGTTTCTCTGACCAGACCAGCAGCAGCTAGACAATGAGATCAACAACCTTCGCCAAGCCCTTAAAGACAAACTGAACCGACTCAATGAACTGCAAGGTAAAATCATTACGTAACGTCATCAACCGTGCTTCCTTAAGGCTGTAGTGAACAGTACAGGGCCCGGTTTCCCAGAAGCATCTTAAGGCTAAGTTAATTTCATCATAGAACTACAGGATACTATGTTTTTAATGATGCACTTGGCCTTAACATGCTTTTGGAAAACCGGGCCCTGATCAGTAATGTATCCTTCAACAATGCATAATGTTAGTCTGCATTATCTCCTTCAACAATGCATAATGTTAGGCTGCATTACCTCCAACAATGCATAATGTTAGTCTGCATTATCTCCTTCAACAATGCATAATGTTAGGCTGCATTACCTCCAACAATGCATAATGTTAGGCTGCATTACCTCCTTCAACAATGCATAATGTTAGGCTGCATTACCTCCTTCAACAATGCATAATGTTAGGCTGCATTACCTCCTTCAACAATGCCCAATGTTAGGCTGCATTACCTCCTTCAACAATACCCAATGTTAGGCTGCATTACCTCCTTCGACAATGACATGTTAGGCTGCATTATCTTCGACAATGCAAATGTTAGGCTGCATTACCTCTTGACAATGCATAATGTTAGGGCTGATTACTCTTCGAATGCATAATGTTTAGGCTGCATTACTTTCGACAATGCATAATGTTAGGCTGCATTACTCCTTCGACAATGCATAATGTTGCTGCATTACTCTCGACAATGCATAATGTTGGTCTGCATTACTCTTCGACAATGCATAATGTTAGGCTGCATTACCTCCTTCGACAATGATAATGTTAGGCTGCATTATCCTTCGACAATGTCATAATGTTAGGCTGCATTACCTCCTTCGACAATGCATAATGTTAGCTGCATTACCTCCTTCGACAATGCATAATGTTAGCTGCATTACCTCTTCGACAATGCATAATGTTAGGCTGCATTACCTCTTCGACAATGCATAGTGTTAGGTTTTGCATTTACTCTTGACCAATGATATGTTAGGCTGCATTACCTCTTCGACAATGCATATGTTAGGCTGCATTACTCCCTTCGACAATGCCTAGTTGATGTGTTAGGCTGATTACTCCTTCGACAATGCCTAGTGTGATGTTAGGCTGGATTACTCTTCGACAATGCCTAGTGTGATGTTAGGCTGCATTACCTCCTTCGACAATGCCTAGTGTGATGTTAGGCTGCATTACCTCCTTCGACAATGCTAGTGTGATGTTAGGCTGCATTACCTCCTTCGCATGCTAGTGTGATGTTAGGCGCTTATCTCTTCGACAATGCATAATATTAGCTGCATTACCTCCTCGACAATTGCTACTGTTAGGCTGCATTATTCCTTCGACAATGCCTATGCTAGTCTGCATTACCTTCTCAACAATGCATAGTCTGATGTTAGTCTGCATACCTCCTTCAAACAATGCCTATGTTAGGCTGCATTCCTTCTTCAACAATGCCTAATGTTAGTCTGCATTACTCCTTCAACAATGCCTAATGTTAGGCTGCATTACCTCCTCAACAATGCATAGTTAGTCTGCATTATCTTGTGATGTGGATAGTGTTGTAAAGACTTGTGTTTGTGTTTCCAGGGAACGCGAGCTGACAGGATATACCTGTTCCTCTTTCCAATGTCGAGGTGAAGGCCATCAACCACCTGATGAAGAGATGAGGTTAGGGTTTTAGATGGGATCTGACCCAATGTCGAGGTGAAGGCCATCAACCACCTGATGAAGAGATGAGGTTAGGATTTTAGATGGGGTCTGACCCAATGGCGGCTGGTGGTAATTTATATTGGAGGCTCTGGAACAGAATTACTGGAACAGTATCAAACACATGGTTTCAGAAGGAACAACATATCCTAAACCCAACATGGACCCTCAACAGTGGGAGACTAAGATAGAAATGTTTTAGTCAAATATTATAATAAATATATATAAACGCAACATGTAAAGTGCTGGTCCGGTGTTTCATGAGCTAAAATAAAAGATTCCAGACATTTTCCATATGCACACATTTCTTTACATCCCTGTTAGTGAGCATTTTCCTTTGCCCCAATAATCCATCCACCTGACAGGTGTGTTTTTATCAAGAAGCTGATTAACTTCACTAGGGTATGTGGGACGGTAGCGCCCCACCTAGTCAACAGCCAGTGAAACTGCAGGGCGCCAAATTCAAATACAGAAATACTCATTATAAAAATTCAGAAAACAAAACATATTTTACATAGGTTTAAAGATTAACTTCTTGTGAATCCAACCACGGTGTCAGATTTAAAAAATTGCTTTACGGCAAAAGCATACCTTACGATTATTTGAGAACATCGCCCAGCAGACAAATCATTACAAACAGTAACCAGCCAAGTAGAAGAGTTAAACAAGTCAGAAATAGAGATAAAATGAATCCCTTACCTTTGATCATCTTCATATGGTTGCACTCAGCAGACATTCATTTACTCAATAAATGTTTATTTTGTTCGATAAAGTCTCTTTATATCCAAAAATCCTCTGTTTTTTTCGCGCGTTTTCTTCAGTAATCCACAGGCTCAAACGCAGTCAAAACAGGCAGACAAAAAAATCTAAATTCTATCCGTAAAGTTCATAGAAACATGTCAAACGATGTTTATATTCAAACCTCAGGTTGTTTTTAGCCTAAATAATCGATAATATTTCAACTGGACAATAACGTCGTCAATATAAAAGGTAAACAAGAAAGGCACACTCTCGGTCGTGTGCATGAAAAAGCTCTGTGACACTTTAGGGTCCACTCATTCAGACTGCTCTTACTTCCTCATTTTGCAGAATACAAGCCTGAAACAATTTCTAAAGACTGTTGACATCTAGTGGAAGGCATAGGAACTGCAATTTGAGTCCTAAGTCAATGGATACTGTAATGGCATTGAATGGAAAACTACAAAACCCCCCCCCCCAAAAACACTTCCTGAATGGATTTTTCTCAGGTTTTCGCCTGCCAAATCAGTTCTGTTATACTCACAGACACTATTTTAACAGTTTTGGAAACTTTAGAGTGTTTTCTATCCAAATCTACCAGTTATATGCACATCATATCTTCTGGGCCCGAGTAGCAGGCAGTTTAATTTGGGCATGCTATTCATCCAAAATTCCGAATGCTGCCCCCTACCCTAGTGACGTTAAACAACATGATCATTACACAGATGGCTCAGAATACATGAGAGGAAAAATAAATGGAGGAACTTATTCCAGAAAGATCCAGTGTAATATATTATAACAAATAAAGCAAACTGAATGGAATATGGGGAAAAATGCACCAAATTATTATTTTTTAAATCTTCAGCATAAGAAATGCTACCAAAAATAATTTACTGAAACTTGTTACAAATGACAGTCACCCACGATTCACCAAACTATATTTTGAAAGAGGAAGAAAAGTACTTTAAGCATATCTTTTCATTTCAGTCTCCTCTGTCTGCACTAACCGAAGTTAATTGTTTTTTCTATTTATAATGTCAAATTAACAACTGTACAGAAAGACTCATGTGAGGCCAAATTACAGAGGAGGAACTTCTTGATGCAATTAAAGCCTTTGAGGCTGGGAAAACTCCAGGGCTGGATGGCATACCAGTGGAAGTATACCAAACTTTTTTTGATATACTCAGAGGACTGTTATTTGCATGTTTTAACCACTCCTATATAAACGGTAGATTATCAGATACTCAACAAGAAGCTCTGTTTTCATTGTTACTGAAACAGGATACAGGATACAAATTACCACTCCAGTGTTGTGATGCAAAAATCCTATCAGAATGTACAGAGCATAGAATTATAAAGGTATTGTTGGACATTATTCATTCTAATCAGACAGGTTTTTTACATGGACTTTACATTGACAAATCTGGGAAATCAGGCCTGCTATTCATAGCTGACTTTGAAAAGGCTTTTGATAAAGTACGATTTGAAGTTTATATATAAATGCCTGAACCATTTGACATTTTGGAGAATCTCTTATAAAATGGGTTAAAGTTATGTACCAGAGGTGTAAAATAGTAAATAATGGCTACTTCTCAGAAAGTTTTAAATTGTCAAGAGGAGTAAAACAAGGTTGTCCACGATCGGCATATTTATTTATTATGACCATAGAAATGTTAGCTATTAAAATCTGATCCAACAATAATATCAAGAGGTTAAAAATCCAGGGCTTAAAAACAAAGGTTTCATTGTAAGCTGGTGATTTATGTTTTCTTTTAAATCCACAATTAGAATCCCTCCACGGCCTCATAGAGGATCTAGATACTTTTAGAATTAGAATCCCTCCACGGCCTCATAGAGGATCTAGATACTTTTAGAATTAGAATCCTCCACGGCCTCATATAGAGGATCTAGATGACTTTTAGAATTAGAATCTCCACGGCCTCATAGAGGATCTAGATATTTTAGAATAGAATCCCTCCACGGCCTCATAGAGGATTAATACTTTTTAGAATCCTCCACGGCTCATAGAGGATCTAGATACTTTTAGAATTAGAATCCTCCACAGCCTCATGAGGATCTAGATACTTTTAGAATTAGAATCCTCTACGAGCCTCATAGAGGATCTAGATACTTTTAGATTAGAATTTCCACGGCCTCATGAGGATCTAGATACTTTTAGAATTAGAATCCCTCCACGGCTATGAGGATCTAGATACTTTTAGAATCCCTCCACGGCTCATAGAGGATCTAGATACTTTTAGAATCCCTCCAGGCCTCATAGAGGATTAGATACTTTTAGAATCCTACGGCTAATGAGGTTAGATACTTTTAGAATCCCTCCACGGCCTCATAGAGGATTTAGATATTTTAGAATTAGAATCCTCCACAGGCCTCATAGAGGATCTGATACTTTTAGAATTAGAATCCCTCCACGGCCTCATAGAGGATCTAGATACTTTTAGAATTAGAATCCCTCCACGGCCTCATAGAGGATCTAGATACTTTTAGAATTAGAATCCTCCACGGCCTCATAGAGGATCTAGATACTTTTAGAATTAGAATCCCTCCACGGCCTCATAGAGGATCTAGATACTTTTAGAATCCCTCCACGGCCTCATAGAGGATCTAGATACTTTTAGAATTGAATCCCTCCACGGCCTCATAGAGGATCTAGATACTTTTAGAATCCCTCCACGGCCTCATAGAGGATCTAGATACTTTTTCTAACCTTTCTGGATTACAACCAAGTTATGATCAGTGTACTATATTACGTATTGGATGCTGAAAAATACAACTTTTACATTACCGTATAGTTTCCAATAAAATGGTCTGACGGGGATGTGGACATTATCAGTATTCATATCCCGAAAGAAAGAAATGATCTCCATCCAATAAATTGTAATAGACAGTTAGCAAAAAAATTATACGATTTTGGTACCGTGGAAAGGAAATACCTTGTCGATTTGTGGAAAAACCACTGATTAACTCTTTAGTCATATCAGTTTACCTATTTGCTTATGGTCTTGCCTACAGCTAGCGAACAGTTTTTTACATTATATGAGAAAAATATTCAATTTTATTTGGAAATGCAAGCAAGACATAATAAACAGGCCTATTTCTATATCGAATATGAATTCAGAGGGCAGAAATGATTAAATATTAAAGCATCAGACCCTCACTAAAGGTTCAGTCATACAAAAGTTATACTTAAATCATATGGTTCTCTAGCAGATTAGTAAGAAAGGCTCACCCCGTGTTCAAGAATGGCTTTTTTCCTTTATTCAAATTACAACCTCTCCCTTTATTCAAATTACAACCTCTCCCTTTATTCAAATTACAACCTCTCCCTTTATTCAGATTACAACCTCTCCCTTTATTCAGATTACAACCTCTCCCTTTATTCAGATTACAACCTCTCTCTTTATTCAGATTATAATCTCTCCCTTTATTCAGATTACAACCTCTCCCTTTATTCAGATTATAACCTCTCCCTTTATTCAGATTATAACCTCTCCCTTTATTCAGATTATAATCTCTCCCTTTATTCAGATTATAATCTCTCACTTTCAGTTATTTGAAAAGAAAATCATCTCCCAAATATCGTTGTTTTTAAAACAATCCTCAGGAAGTTGGTTGCAATTTAAATTAAATCCACCAGAAAAACAACAGAACAAATAATACAACAAATATTGTGGTTAAACTCAAATATACTAATAGATTAAAAACAAAACAATTTTTATATATATATATATTTTTTTTAAAGGTATTTTTGTAAATAATATAAATAGGACTGGTGGAGTCGTCACACATGCATCTAACAAAAATAAATGGAAATGTCTGCTCTACCAACAATTACAACCAACTAATTGTCGGCTCTGCGTTAAAGACGGCCCTGCGTTAAAGACGGCCCTGCGTTAAAGACGGCCCTGCGTTAAAGACGGCCCTGGGTTAAAGACGGCCCTGGGTTAAAGACGGCCCTGGGTTAAAGACGGCCCTGGGTTAAAGACGGCCCTGCGTTAAAGACGGCCCTGCATTAAAGACTAAAGAAAATTGTGATATATAAAGAAGTATACCGTTTTCATTTAAGGACAAACAAAAAAAGACAGCTGTGTAACATAACATAACATAATAATAATATAGATTGCAAAATAGTTTGAGATTTTCAACGTACTGTAATAAATAATAATAATACAATAAAATGCAAATTAATTACTTTAAAAAATCATACAATGTGATTTTTTTAAATTTTTGTTTTAGATTCTGTCTCTCACAGTTGAAGTGTACCTATGATAACAATTACAGACCTCTACATGCTTTGTAAGTAGGAAAACCTGCAAAATCGGCAGTGTCTCAAATACTTGTTCTCCCCACTGTACATGACACAACCTTCTCAGCTCTGCAGATTTTGCTGCGAAGAGACAGAATCATTATCTCATTTATTTTGGTACTGTCCACATGTAGCTTGTTATTGGTCACAAGTCCAGGAATGGCTGAAGAATATCAACATTTACCTGGAGCTGACGCTGCAGATAGCACTACTGGGTGAGCTGAAAAGTCATAGTCAATCGATCAATAATATAAAAATACTTTTAGCCACAAAAATTGTTTTAAATGTAAAATCTGTAGAAACTATAAGAATAAAAAGTTTCAGAACTTTTGTGAAACATCACAGTTGAAAAATATCTGGCAAATAGAAATCCAATATGGATGGTGTTAAGAGATAGATGGGAGGGGTTGAATGGAGCTGAAGGGTGGGACTAATAACAAGATAACTAATGTAAAACATACTGTGTCTGTAAAACGTGTATATAGGTTCAGAACTTTTGTGAAATAAATATATTTTGTGAAATATATATATATATATATATATATATATATATATGGGAGAGATTGAGGTTAGAGGAAGGACAGGAGAAAAAACAAACAAAATATGACTATTGTAAAATAGACTGTTCCCGCTAAAGTCTATATGGTATGAGCTGGAAGTAGAAGCCTAACCATTGTTGTTCACTAGTTACTCCAATTTTTATGAAACAAAAAATACGTTTTTACAATTACGGTTACTGTAAATGTAAATAAGGAAAATATATATTTTGAAAGATATATGTATTTATGCATGTATGTATTTCCAGTACCAGTCATGTCTGGACATACCTATTCATTCCTGTGTTTTTCTTAATTTTTACTATTTTCTACATTGTAGATTAAAAATGAAGACATCAAAACTCTGAAATAACACATTTTCTGAATTGTTTGACGTTCACGTCTTGAAGTAATGACGGACTGTCGTTTCCCTTTGCTTATTTGAGCTGTTCTTGCCATAATATGGACTTGGTCTTTTACCAAATAGGGCTATCTTCTGTATACCACCCCTACTGTGCCTTATCACATCACAACTGATTGGCTCAAACATATTAAGAAGGAAAGAAATTCCACAAATAACTTTTAACAAGGCACACCTGTTAATTGAAATGCATTCCAGGTGACTACCTCATGAAGCTGGTTGAGAGAATGCCAAGAGTGTGTAACGCTGTCATCAAGGCCGGTGGCTACTTTGAAGAATCTAAAATGTAAAATATATTATGATATATGTAACACTTTTTTGGTTACTACATGATTCCATATGTGTTATTTCATAGTTTTGATGTCTTCACTATTATTCTACAATGTAGAAAATAGTAAACATAATAGAAAAACCCTTGAATGCATAGGTTGTGGGGGATTGGAAGTGATGCAGACAATTACATTGATGGAAGCTAACAACCTATCTGCTATATTAAAGCTGATTTACCCCTAAAAGCAAAAAAACAAACAAAATAAATGTGTATTTACACAGGTGAACCTTGTGCTGTGGACAATAAAGGCTACTCTAAAATGTGAAGTTTTGTCACGTAACACATGCCACAGATGTCTCAAGTTTGAGAGTGTGCAATTTGCATGCCAACTGCAGGAATATCCCACCAGAGCTGTTGCCAGAGAAATTAATATTAATTTCTTTACCATAACACCGTCTCCAATGTCGTTTTAGAGAATTTGGCCGTACGTCCAACCGGCCTCACAACCGCAGACCACGTGTAATCACGCCAGCCCAGGACCTCCACATCTGGCTTCTTTACCAGTGGGATCGTCTGAGACCAGCCACCCGGACAGCTGATGAACTGAGGAATATTTCTGTCTGTAATTAAACACTTTTGTGGGGAACAAACTCATTCTGATTGGCCGGGCTTGTCTCCCCACCCATGGCTGCCCAGTCATGGGAAATCCATAAGATTTATTTCAATTGACTGATTTGTTAAATTGTTGCGTGTTAGGTTAATATTTTTGTTCAGTATGCAGCTGGATATGTGATTCCCATCTTCTTCCATTTCATTTTTATTTTTATTTTATTCATTAGAGAATAACCAGCCGTGTTCAATTTTCTTACATTCTGAATGTATTATGTGATCAGTCAACTGCCTGTTCTTCCCTTGCTCTGTGTGTAGTCATCTGTTGCTACCAGCAGTGGCGGTATGTCTCAGTGAATGGCCTTACAGGTGTTTTTAGGGAGCTTCCACATTGCGTAGATACGCCCAACTACTACCTGGTACCAAATGAATCTCTGAAAACCCATCAGTGCTTGTCTTTGTTGTTTTACAGTACAGGTTACAGTCATGGTGTGTTTTATATTGAAGAATCATTTGTTCTGTTCGTTATATGCAGTGGTTTATATAATGGATCTCAACGTTGTACTTTCATACTTTTCACATAAATAATGTTAATGTCAAGCTGATTATTTGAGTCATGTTGTGGGGGGGGGTAGGAACTTCCCCTGGGAGAGGGGGGGGGGGGGCAGTCACATGGCAGACTGGCATGGTGGCACAGTAACTTTCTATCCGGGGGTAGCTTCCTGTTGTGTTGCGTGTTGTGGCACCGAGGACTGGCACCGGGCCAGAATGATAAACACCTGGTACATCCCAAAAAACACTGCTCCAGTTCATTTTGTAAACTGACTCATCTTGACTCAATGGGACTCTGCTCAAATAAAGGTGAAATTAAAAACGGGACGCTGTGAGTTGTAGGAGAACATGTTCAATATGAATAAGTCCAGACACAGATGGGAGTTCATGGCCCAGAAGGATTGCGTGATTCACGCATACATGTTCAGTAGTTGACCGACTACCATGGATCCACCATGAGGTGTCATATTACCACATTCTTAAGCCAAGTGAACAAACAGATCACCGACCATCTCGAGTGCCACCGTACCTTCTCCGCTGTGCAATCCGGTTTCCGAGCTGGTCACGGGTGCACCTCAGCCACGCTCAAGGTGCTAAACGATATCATAACCACCATCGATTAAAAAAAACAGTACTGTGCAGCCGGTATTCATCGACCTGGCCAAGGCTTAGGACTCTGTCAATCACTGCATTCTTATCGGCAGACTCAACAGCCTTGGTTTCTCAAATGATTGCTTCGCCTGGTTCACTAACTACTTCTCAGATAGAGTTCAGTGTGTCAAATCGGAGGGCCTGTTGTCCGGACCTCTGTCAGTCTCTATGGGGGTGCCACAGGGTTCAATTCTCGGGGAGACTCTCTTCTCTGTATACGTCAATGATGTCGCTCTTGCTGCTGGCGAGTCTCTGATCCACCTCTACGCAGACGACACCATTCTGTATACCTCTGGCCCTTCTTTGGACACTGTGTTATTAACTAACCTCCAGACGAGGAGGTTAGTTAACACATTTAACTGCATTTGGAGGCCACGGAAGGAGAGTTGTATGGCATTGAAGCTCATCTGGAGGTTTAGGATTACGAGCTTCAATGCCATACAACTCTCCTTCCGTGGCCTCCAACTGCAGTTAAATGCAAGTAAAACTAAATGCATGCTCTTCAACCGATCGCTACCCGCACCTCCCTGCCCGTCCAGCATCACTATTCTGGAAGGTTCTGACCTAGAATATGTGGACAACTACAAATACCTAGGTGTCTGGTTAGACTGTAAACTCTCCTTCCAGACTCACATAAGCATCTCCAATCCATTAAATCTAGCATCGGCTTCCTATTTCACAACAAAGCATCCTTCACTCATGCTGCCAAACATACCCTCGTAAAACTGACCATCCTACCGATCCTCGACTTCGTAGATGTCATCTATAAAATAGCCTCCAACACTCTACTCAGCAAACTGGATGCAGTCTATCACAGTGCCATCTGTTTGGTCACCAAAGCCCCATATACTACCCACCACTGCGACCTGTATGCTCTCATTGGCTGGCCCTCACTTCATATTCGTCGCCAAACCCACTGGTTCCAGGTCATCTACAAGTCTTTGCTAGGTAAAGCCCTGCCTTATCTCAGCTCACTGGTCACCATAGCAGCACCCAACCGTAGCACGCGCTCCAGCAGGTATATTTCACTGGTCACCCCCAAAGCCAATTCTTCCTTTGGCCGCCTCTCCTTCCAGTTCTCTGCTGCCAATGACTGGAACGAACTACAAAAAACAGAGGCTGGAGACTCATATCTCCCTCACTAACTTCAAGCATCAGCTGTCAGAGCAGCTCACAGATCACTGCACCTGTACATCTGTAGCCCATCTGTAAACAGCCCATCTATCTACCTACCTCATCCCCATACTGTATTTATTTATCTTGCTCCTTTGCCCCCCAGTATCTCTACTTGCACATTCATCTTCTGCATCTATCACTCCAGTGTTTAATTATTTTGCCACAATGGCCTATTTATTGCCTTACCTCCCTTATCTTACCTCATTTGCACTCACTGTATATAGACTTTTCTACTGTATTATTGACTGTATGTTTGTTTATTCCATGTGTAACTCTGTGTTGTTGTTTGTGTCTCACTGCTTTGCTTTATCTTGGCCAGGTCGCAGTTGTAAATGAGAACTTGTTCTCAACTGGCCTACCTGGTTAAATACCCCTATCTTACCTAGTTAACCTCTCCTCTATCTTACCTAGTTAACCTAGCCTCTCCTCTATCTTACCTAGTTAACCTCTCCTCTATCTCACCCACCCCACAGAACGTCCTCACCCCACTGTCACAGACACGTCCCTCACCCCACTGTCACAGAACGTCCTCACCCCACTGTCACAGAACATCCCCACCCCACTGTCACAAAAACGTCCACTGTCACAGAACGTCCTCACCCACTGTCACAGAACGTCCTCACCCCACTGTCACAGAATGTCCTCACCCCACTGTCACAGAACATCCCCACCCACTGTCACAGAACGTCCTCACCCCACAGAACGTCCTCACCCTACTGTCACAGACACGTCCCCACCCCACTGTCACAGAACGTCCCCACCCTACTGTCACAGAACGTCCTCACCCACTTCACAGAATCCTCACCCCACTGTCACAGAACGTCCTCACCCCACTGTCACAGAACGTCCTCACCCACTGTCACAGAACGTCCTCCACCCCACAGAAGTCCTCACCCACTGTCACAGAACATCCCCCACCCCACTGTCACAGAACATCCTCACCCACTGGCACAGAACATCCTCACCACACTGTCACAGACGTCCTCACCCCACTGTCACAGAACGTCCCCACCCCACTGTCACAGAACGTCCTCACCCCACTGTCACAGAAATCCTCACCCCACTGTCCACAGAACGTCCTCACCCCACAAACGTCCCACCTCACTGTCACAGAACGTCCTCACCCAGCAGACGTCCTCACCCCACAGAACGTCCTCACCCCACTGTCACAGAACATCCCCACCCCACTGTCACAGAACGTCCTCACCCACAGTCACAGAACTCCCACCCCACTGTCACAGAACGTCTCACCCACAGAACGTCCTCACCCCACAGAACGTCCTCACAATACGTCACAGAACGTCCCCACCCCACTGTCACAGAACGTCATTTTTCTGGTCAGCTGAGCCTAGTAGTCTTACGGTTAAGAGTCAGTCCTCTCTCTCCTCTCTAACTGTATGTAGGCTCAGGCTGTTATCAGGTCAGTCCTCTCTCCCTCTGGGTCGCTGCGCTCAGGCTGTTTGTTACACAAGGATGTGAAAGGGGGATCCCTAGTCGGTTGTCCCAACTGAAATGTGTCTCTCACATTTAACCCAACCTCCTGAATCAGAGAGGTGCGAGTCGGCTGCCATAATCAACATCCACGTCTTTGGCGTTCGGGGAACAGTGCTTACGGCAGAACGACCGATTTTTACCTTGTCAGCTCGGGATTCGATCCAGCAACCTCCCGGTTACTGGCCCAACGCTCTAACCACTAGGCTACCTGCCGTTACATCAGTGGTCACTGATGTTTTTCACACTGAAATGGGTAAGGTCTGACAGAATGCATTCTGGAACACCACTGGAGCTGAAATGATACCAAAGTTCAAACATTTATACCTTCTCAGTCCTAGATGAGTTGTGACTGTGTTGATGTACAAACATTTATACCTTCTCAGTCCTAGATGAGATTGTGACTGTGTTGATGTACAAACATTTATACCTTCTCAGTCCTAGATGAGTTTGACTGTGTTAATGTACAAACATTTATACCTTCTCAGTCCTAGATGAGTTGTGACTGTGTTGATGTCACAACATTTATACCTTCTCAGTCCTAGATGAGTTGTGACTGTGTTAATGTACAAACATTTATACCTTCTCAGTCCTAGATGAGTTGTGACTGTGTTAATGTACAAACATTTATACCTTCTCAGTCCTAGATTGAGTTGTGACTGTGTAGATTTACAAACATTTATACCTTCTCAGTCCTAGATGAGTTGTGATGTGTTGATGTACAAACATTTATACCTTCTCAGTCCTAGATGAGTTGTGACTGTGTTGATGTACAAACATTTATACTTCTCCAGTCCTAGATGAATGTGACTGTGTTAATGTACAAACATTTATACCTTCTCAGTCCTAGATGAGTTGTGACGGTGTTGATGTACAAAACATTTATACCTTCTCAGTCCTACGATGAGTTGTGACTGTGTTGATGTACAAACATTTATACCTTCTCAGTCCTAGATGAGTTGTGACTGTGTTGATGTACAAACATTTTAAACTTCTCAGTCCTAGATGAGATGTGACTGTGTAGATGTACAAACATTTATACCTCTTCTCAGTCCTAGATGAGTTGTGACTGTGTAGATGTACAAACATTTATACCTTCTCAGTCTAGATGAGTTGTGACTGTGTTGATGTACAAACATTTATACCTTCTCAGTCCTAGATGAGTTGTGACTGTGTTAATGTACAAACATTTATACCTTCTCAGTCCTAGATGAGTTGTGACTGTTGTAGATGTACAAACATTTATACCTTCTCAGTCCTAGATGAGTTGTGACTGTGTTGATGTACAAACATTTATACCTTCTCAGTCCTAGATGAGTTGTGACTGTGTTGATGTACAAACATTTATACTTCCAGTCCTAGATGAGTTGTGACTGTGTTGATGTACAAACATTTTACCTTCTCAGTCCTAGATGAGTTGTGACTGTGTGATGTACAAACATTTATACCTTCTCAGTCCTAGATAAGATGTGACTGTGTTGATGTACAAACATTTATACCTTCTCAGTCCTAGATGAGTTGTGACTGTGTTGATGTACAAACATTTATACCTTCTCAGTCCTAGATGAGTTGTGACTGTGTTTGATGTACAAACATTTTATACTTCTCAGTCCTAGATGAGTTGTGACTGTGTTGATGTACAAACATTTATACCTTCTCAGTCCTAGATGAGTTGTGACTGTGTTGATGTACAAACATTTATACCTTCTCAGTCCTAGATGAGATGTGACTGTGTTGATGTACAGTGACTTCAGAAAGTCCCCTTGACTTATTCCCTCCCCCCCCAAAAAATGGGGTTTCAGCCTGAATTCAAAATGGATTAAATGAAATGTTTTTCTCACCTGTCTACACACAATACCCTATAATGACAAGTTAAAAAACATGTTTCTAAATGAAATACAGAAATATTTCATTTACATAAGTATTCACACCCCCGGGTGTAGAAGCACCTTTGGCAGCGATTACAGCTGAGAGTCTTTCTGGGTAAGTCTCTAAGAGCGTTCCACACCTGGATTGTGTAACATTTGTCAATTATTCTTTCAAAGTTCTTCCAAGTTCTGATCATTGTTAGACTACAGTTTTCAGGTCTTGTCATATATTTTTAAGTAGATTTAAGTCAAAACTGTAACTAGGTCACTCATGAACATTCACTGTCTTCTTGGTAAGCAACTTCAGTGTCGATTTGGCCTTGTGTTTTCATTCAAAGACTCAATCATGGACACTCTTACTGACAGTTGTGGCTGCTTTGTGTGATGTATTGTTGTCTGCACCTTCTGCCCCTTGTGCTGTTGTCTGTGCCCAAGAATGTTTGTACCCTGGGCTGCTGCCATGTTGTGTTGCTACCAATGCGTGTTGTCATGTTGTGTTGCTACCATGTTGTTGTCATGTTGTGTTGCTACCATGTGTTATTGTGTTGCTACATTGTTGTTGTTATGTTGTGTTGCTACCATGTTGTTGTCATGTTGTGTTGCTACCATGTTGTTGTCATGTTGTGTTGCTACCCATGTTGTTGTCATGTTGTGTTGCTACCATGTTGTTGTCAGTTGTGTTGCTACCATGTTGTTGTTATGTTGTGTTGCTACCAGTTGTTGTTATGTTGTGTTCTACTCATGTTGTTGTATGATGTTGTGTTTGCTACCATGTTGTTGTATGTTGTTGTTGCTACCATGTTGTGTTATGTTGTGTTGCACCATGCTGTTGTCATGTTGTGGTTGCTACCATGTTGTTGTCTTGTGTTGCACCTGTTGTTGTCATGTTGTGTTGCTACCATGTTGTTTTGTCATGTTGTGTTGCACCATGTTGTGTCATGTTGTGTTGCTACCATGTGTTGTTATGTGTCATGTTGTGTGTTGTCTACCAATGTTGTTGTCATGTTGTGTTGCTACCATGTTGTTGTTATGTTGTGTTGCTAACCAATGCTGTATTGTCATGTGTTGCTACCATGCTGTATTGTTCATGTTGTTTGCTAGACCCATGTTGTTGGTTAGTTGTGTTGCTACCATGCTGTATTGTCATGTTGTGTTGCTACCATGTTGTATTGTCATGTTGTGTTGCTACCATGCTGTATTGTCATGCGTTGCTGAAATGCTATGTTGTTGTCTTAGGTCTCTATGTAGTGTTGTCTCTCTTGTCGTGATGTGTGTTTTGTTCTATATTTTTATTTTATTTTTAATCCCATGCCCCGTCCCCGCAGGAGGCCTTTTGGTAGGCCTTCATTGTAAATAAGAATTTGTTCTTAACTGACTTGCCTGGTTAAATAAAATCAATAAATGAAATTGTCTTGCTGAAAGGTGAGTTCATCTCTGTGTCTGGTGGAAAGCAGACTGAACTAGGTTTTCCTCTAGAACTTTCCCTGTGCTTAGCTACATTGCATTTATTTTTTTATCCTGAAAAACTCCCCAGTCCTTAACAATTACAAGCATACCCATAACATGATGCAGACACCACTATGCATGAAAATATAGAGAGTGGTACTCAGGAATGGGTTGTGTTGGATTTTGTCCCAAATATAACACTTTATATTCAGAACCATAAGGTAATTGCTTTGCCACCATTTTTTGCAGTATAACTTTAGTTCCTTGTTGCAAACAGGATGTAAGTTTTGGTATATTTGTATTCTGTACAGGCTTAATTCTTTTCAATGTCAATTAGGTTCATATTGGGGAGTAACTACAATGTTGATCCAGCCTCAGTTTCTATCCTATCACAGGCATTAAACTCTGTAACTATTTTAAAGTCACCATTGGCCTCATGGTGAAATCCCTGAATGGTTTCCTTCCTCTCCAGCAACTGAGTTAGGAAGGACGCCTGTATCTTTGTAGTGACTGGGTTTGTTGATACACCATCTAAAGTGTAATTAATAACTTCACCATGCTCAAAGAGATATTCAATGTTTGCTTTCTATATTTTTACCCATCTACCAATAGGTGCCCTTCTTTGCAAGGAGTTGGACAACCTCCCTGGTCTTTATGGTTGAACCTGTGTTTGAAATTCACTGCTCGACTGAGGGACCTTACGGATAATTGTATTTGTGGGGTACAGAGATGAGTTAGTCATTCATAAATCATGTTAAACACTATTATTACACAGAGTCCATGCGACTTATTATGTGACTTGTTAAGCACATTTTTACTCCTGTACTTATTTAGGCTTGGACGATCATGCGTCTTCCCCTTGACCATCATGAAACGTCCCCTTGTGGTCATTGAATGTCCCAACTTTGAGAGAAAAAAAACCCTACTTTGTATCAGAGTTGTCTCTTTTAAAATTTAAGACGGGCTATTAATATTCGTGACGTAGATGAATTTAAAATACCTTCGCCATTGAATTCAGGCGGTTGACGACAACACTTTATAACAGAGTTGTGCCTGTTCACAATCGTATCTGCTCCCCATTGGCTAGAATGGTCCCACCTGATATTGCTTCCGCCCACTTGCCTTCCGTCTTTGAGGACATGTTTTTCCATTGTTAGAGCGATCACTCGACCATCTTGTCAATATAATAGATCATCTTTGAGCATGCTCTGACATTCATAGGGGTGGTGCTGGTGGGGACACGTCAGGTGGTGTGGGCGCTTGGCTATGCAGACGGGGGGGTTCATGCCATTAAAGAAAGAGTGATTTTAAGTTATTACGTGATTGGTTTAAGTTATTACACTACTGATTATCTTTTTTAACCACTTTATAATGTAATAATCAACGCATAATGTAACAATAATTATTTAATTATTACATTATGTGCAAAAACGTTATTACATCATGCGTTCAGCATATGTACTACATTATCAGCATGTGTACGTTATAAATGCAAACATTATTTCATTATTGGTAATGTATTACATTATTAGTATTCAGTATGTTATAAATGCAAACATTATTTCATTATTGGTAATGTACTACATTATCAGTATTTAGTACGTTATAAATATAAACATTATTTCATTATTAGCAGCTATTACATTATTGGTAATGTACTACATTATCAGCATTTAGTACGTTATAAATGCAAACACTATTACATTATCATGTAGTATCATGTAGTAATCATGTAGTAAGAACTTCTTGACTGCGTCACAAATGGGACCCTATTCTCTATTTATAGTGCACTACATTTGACCAGAGCTGTGCTCACATACACACACACACACACACACACAATGACTCCTCTCTGTTTGTGAAACACACTGACACTTACTATCAGAGTTACCTTCAAGTAGTGCACTATAAAGGGAAATACGATGACGCTTGGGACTCAGGCATACAAAAACACGAAAACCTTTCAGATACCCTCTCTGAACGTAAACACACACACACACACACACACACACACACACACACACACACACACACACACACACACACACACACTATCTCTCTCTGGGCCCACCACAGTGTATCTCTCACTCTGTGTTTTTTGTTATTCTACTACATTCCCGTCCGAGCCTCTTGGCTCCGGAAGGCCGTTCTCTCTCTCTAGCTGTTGCTGTTGGAGCCGTCTGCCAACTCAAGCAGGCATTGATGTAGAGAAACTATATTATTCCTCACTGGGAGTGTTAGGAAGGAGGGTGTCGGTTAGGATCAATATGACAGAAATGTAACCCTGTGTCACAGCTCTGACTGTTGTCCCCGTGAACAGCCACGGGGCTTTAGAGGGATTAGCCTCTAGCTTAGCATCTCTGAGGTGATTCGTTTAGTTACAACAGATCCAAAATTGCATCCTGGGAGGTTACAGAGTTAGAGTAAGGTTTATTTACATAATTGTTCGATTTACCGTAAGGGTTAGGTACAGCAGGGTTAGATTCATAGTATAGGGTTAGGTACAGCAGGGTTAGATTTATAGTATAGGGTTAGGTACAGCAGGGTTAGATTTATAGTGCAGGGTTAGGTACAGCAGGGGTTAAGATCTACTAGTATGGGTTAGTACAGCAGGGTTAGATTTATAGTATAGGGTTAGGTACAGCAGGGTTAGTTTATAGTATAGGGTTGGTACAGCAGGGTTAGATTTATAGTAAGACAGCAGAAAGAATAGGGTTAGGTACAGCAGGGTTGATTTTATAGTGCAGGGTTAGGCAGGGTTAGATTTATAGTATAGGGTTAGGTACAGCAGGGTTAGATTTATAGTATAGGGTTAGTTACAGCAGGGTTAGATTTATAGTGCAGGGTTAGTTACAGGAGGGTTTGAAATAAATGTACTTAGAATTAAATCAAAATCAAATCAAATGTATTTATATAGCCCTTCTTACATCAGCTGATGTCTCAAAGTGCTGTACAGAAACCCAGCATAAAACCCCAAACAGCAAGCAATGCAGGTGTAGAAACGAAGACAGACAGTATCATCAGCCTTGTTTGTTAATTCTTCTCTAATCCTTTGATGGTTTATATTTGTTTTAACCGGCTCTGTTACACAGGTGATAGACAACCCTCAGAACAGACTCATTTTGTTTGGGGTATGGACGCTAGAAGGTGTTAAAGCGTTCCACAGGGATGTTGGCCCATGTTGACTCCAGTGCGTCCCACAGTTGTGTCAAGTTGGATGGATGTCCTTTAGGTGGTGGACCATTCTTGATACACACGGGAAACTGTTGAGCGTGGAAAAACCCAGCATTGTTGCAGTACTTGACACAAACCGGTGCGCCTGGCACCTACTACCATACCAAAAGGCACTTAAATCTGTT
>NW_019943271.1:54116-59116 GCF_002910315.2 Salvelinus sp. IW2-2015 | reverse complement strand
TGTAGAAAATAGTAAAAAAAAAAATACAGAAAAACCCTTGAATGTGTAGGTGTGTCCAAACTTTTGACTGGTACTGTATATGTCCATGAGAGTCTCACCTTTCCACATATTAGTGTGTAGCCCAAACTTTTCGGACGCTACAGACAGAAGTTGCCAGAAGTTGTCGGCTGTGCCGACTTCAGATGAGTTCCTAGACACTTGTGGGGGTCGTAGAGCAAAACAGAGAACACCATCGTGTTCCTGAGAGTCTTATCTTTCCAAAGAGGGTTGGGCCAAACCGTTTGGATACTACAGGCGATTTTGTGAGAAGACCGATTTTCAGGGTGTCCCATGGTCTGAAAAACACCACTCTGTCACCTTTCTCCGCACAGATGCGGAAGTGGTGGATTGAGACGCAAAAAAAAACGGATATTGCTAGCTGATATTGCTAGCTGATATTCCTAGCTGATATTCCTAGCTGATATTGCTAGCTGATATTGCTAGCTGATATTCCTAGCTGATATTGCTAGCTGATCATTGCTAGCTGATACTTGCTAGCTATAGCTGATATTGCTAGCTGATATTCCTTAGCTGATATTGCTAGCTGATATTGCTAGCTGATCACTATGCTGCTGATATTCTAGCTGATTGCTAGCTGATATTGCTAGCTGATATTGTCTAGCTGATATTGCCTAGCTGATATTCCTAGCTTGATATTGCTAGCTGATATTGCTAGCTGATATTCCTAGCTGATATTGCTAGCTGATATTGCTAGCTGATATTGCTAGCTGATATTCCTAGCTGATATTGCTAGCTGATATTCCTAGCTCTATTTTGCTTTAGCTTTTTTGATTATTTAGCTTTTTAGCCCCCTTTTTGATATTGCTAGCTGATATTGCTAGCTATTTTCTAGCTGACATATATATCCAGCTCGATAATCTGCTAGCTGATATTGCTAGCTGATATTCTAGCTCATATTTGCTTAGCTGATATTTGCTAGCTGATATTGCTAGCTGATATTGCTAGCTGATATGGTAGCTGATATTCCCTTAGCTCATATTGCTAGCTGATATTGCTAGCTGATATTCCTAGCTGATATTCCTAGCTGATATTGCTAGCTGATATTGCTAGCTGATATTGCTAGCTTAAACTGAAGAATTTAAACAATATATTTTATTATGCTAATTACTTTTTCCGCGGGGTGCGGACATCAACTCTAGGGGTTTAAAGGATTCTAGTTTGACTGGTTAGGTAAAACGTTTGCTTGACGCTATTTTTCGTAATAAAAAAAAATTGCGTCAATACTGAAAGTGCAGAAACAACAATCTAATCAAATCTACGGCAGTTATTGGCTAAAGACATGCTGGTCCCTTACAGATGTACAACAAGCACCATGTGCATCGTATGGATGATGGCACCGGAAGGGATGGCTGACGTTTATTGGGCTCTTAACCAACCGTGCTATTATACTATTATGTGTGTTTTTTCGCGTTGTTTGTAACTCGTTTGTACATAATGTTGCTGCTACCGTCTCCTATGACCGAAAAGATCTTCTGGACATCAGAACACCTCGAACTGGAAGAGAGGGATTTACTCCAGACACCCAAACAGGCCCTCATCCCCGTCATTCGCAGGAGAAAGAGACAGAGATATCGATGGAGGTTTCACGGGAAGGAGATCAGGGGTGCCTTGTGAGGATCCGGCGACGAGTGGCTAATTAAAAACTGTAATATCTTATGTTTCACCGAGTCGTGGCTGAACAACGACATGAATAACTTACAGCTGGCGGGTTTGTAATACCAACATGTTTTAAGCAGACCACCATAGTCCCTGTGCCCAAGAACACTAAGGTAACCTGTCTAATGGCTACATCTAAATGACTATCGACCCGTAGCACTCACATCTGTTGCCATGAAGTGCTTTGATAGGCCGGTCATGGTTCACATCAACACCATTATCTCAGAAACCCCAGACCCACTCCAATTCCAACAAATCCACAGATGATGCAATCTCTATTGCACTCCACACTGCCCTTTCACACCTGGACAAAAGGAACACTTATGTGAGAATGCTATTCATTGACTACAGCTCAGCGTTCAACACCATAGTGCCCTCAAAACTCACCACTAAGCTAAGGATCCTGGGACTAAACACCTCCCTCTGCAACTGGATCCTGGACTTCCTGACTGGCCACCCCCAGATGGTAAGGGTAGGTAACAACACACATCCACCACGCTGATCCTCAACACTGGGGCCCCTCAGGGGTGCATGCTCAGCCCCCTCCTGTACTCCCTGTTCACCCACGACTGCATGACCAGGCACGACTCCAACACCATCATTATGCCGATGACACAACAGTGGTAGCCCTGATCACCGACAACGATGAGACAGCCTATAGGGAGGAGGGCAGAGACCTGGCAGTGTGATAACAACCTCTCCCTCAACGTGATCAAGACAAAGGAGGTGATTGTGGACTACAGGAAAAGGAGGACCGAGCACACCCCTATTCTCATTGACGGGGCTGCAGTGGAGCAGGTTGAGAGCTTCACGTTCATTGGCGTCCACATCACTAACAAACTAACATGGTCCAAGCACACCAAGACAGTCATGATGAGGGCACAACAAATCCTATTCCCCCTCAGGAGACTGAAAATATTTGGCATGGGTCCTCAGATCCTCAAAAGGTTCTACAGCTGCACCATCGAGAGCATCCTGACTGGTTGCATCACTGCCTGGTATAGTAACTGCTTGGCCTCCGACCGCAAGGCACTACAGAGGGTAGTGCGTACAGCCCAGTACATCACCGGGGCCAAGCTTCCTGCCATCCAGGACCTCTATACCAGGCGGTGTCAGAGGAAGGCCCTAAAAATTGTCAAAGACTCCAGCCACCTTAGTCATAGACTGTTCTCTCTGCTACCGCATGGCAAGTGGTACCGAAGTGCCAAGTCTAGGTCCAAGAGGCTTCTAAACAGCTTCTACTCCCAAGCCATAAGTCTCCTGAACATCTCATCAAATGGCTACCCAGACTATTTGCATTGCCCCCCCCTCTTTTACATTGCTGCTACTCTCTGTTATTATCTATGGATAGTCACTTTAACTCTACCTACATGGTACATATTACCTCAATTACCTCGACTACCGGTGCCCCCGCACATTGATTCTGTACCGGTACCCCCTGTATATAGTCTCCACATTGACTCTGTACCAGTACCCCCTGTATATAGCTTCCACATTGACTCTGTACCGGTACCCCCTGTATATAGCTTCCACATTGACTCTGTACCGGTACCCCCTGTATATACCTCCACATTGAGTCTGTACTGGTACCCCCTGTATATAGCCTCCACATTGACTCTGTACTGGTACCCCCTGTATATAGCCTCCACATTGACTTGTACCGGTACCCCTGTATATAGCTCCACATTGACTCTGTACCAGTACCCCCTGTATATAGCTTCCACATTGACTCTGTACCGGTACCCCCGTATATAGCTTCCACATTGACTCTGTACGGTACCCCTGTATATAGCCTCCACATTGACTCTGTACCGGTACCCCCTGTATATAGCCTCCACATTGACTCTGTACCGGTACCCCCTGTATATAGCCTCCACATGGACTCTGTACCGGTACCCCCTGTATATAGCCTCCACATGGACTCTGTACCGGTACCCCCTGTATATAGCCTCCACATTGTTATTTTACTGCTACTCTTTAATTATTCGTTACTTTTATGTCTTTATTTATTTATTATTTTAACTGCATTGTTGGTTAAGAGCCTGTAAGTAAGCATTTCACTGTAAGCTCTACAACTTTTGTAATCGGCGCATTTGACGAATAAAGTTTGATTTGATATGCTGTTGAATTTAAAATCCCAAGATGGTGTGATCCCAAACCCAACCCAAGTAGTGCACTTCAATAGGGTGAGCCACCAGCTCCCATACAACACGGCAACAATTACAGTTAAATAAGTTGACCTAACTGCCCTCGACCCCTGTGTTTACAGAACAATGCCATTGCCAAAATTTTAAAAGAAACATTGAGGGGATCAAATTCAACAAGGAGAAGTTTTCCTCCCCTCATCTCTCTTCTGATTACTTTGTTTTCTCGTTATTTCCATAGCTGTGTTTTGGAAACAACTGTTGGAGTGAGTCTACACCAAAGATAATTGTAACGACCCTATCCATTGTAATGAACTGCAGGTAACCCTTTACTGTAGTCCCCTTATGTAGGCATTCATAAAGCCTTTATAACAGCTACATTTAAGCAATAATAATACTATGGTCCCGCTTTGAATGACGTGCAGCTTATTAAAGCTTTCATAAAGCCTTCGTAAACACTACATGAACGTGTTACAAATCATCTATAACCGTATGTCATGCTTTATAAAGGGTTCATAAATGTGGTATAACTGTGTGACGTAACCATCAATGTCGAATGTGGCATAACCCACTATGTCAAATACGACATAAACCTGTGCTTTATAAAGGGTGGCATAAGCACCGCTTAATAAAAGCCTTATAAATCATATTTATTGTGGCTTCACAAAGCTTTTATAACCCTGTCATGCATTTTGGGAGAGCATTGCAGCGCCAGGATAGTGGGTTTGATTCCCGGGACCACCCATACGTAAAAATGTATTCACTCATTGACTGTAAGTCGCTTTGGATAAAACTGTCTGCTACATTTGATATATGACTCGAAAACATTTCTGTGATGGCCCAATCACATTCCCTCTCGGGTGCATAGTCAATATTGGACCTGACCTCAACTTCCCCCACAATGCTGTGCTTCAGGATGACACACACTCTGAAGTGAATTCATGCCAAAAACATTGGTAGGGCCATTTAAAACGTTGGTAGGGCCTTTTAAAACATTGGTAGGGCCATTTAAGATGTTGGTAGGGGCTTTTAAAACATTGGTAGGGGCTTTTAAAACATTGGTAGGGTCATTTAAAACATTGGTAGGGCCATTTAAAATGTTGGTAGGGCCTTTTAAAACATTGGTAGGGCCATTTAAAA
>NW_019943271.1:45641-54091 GCF_002910315.2 Salvelinus sp. IW2-2015 | reverse complement strand
GGTCCCTACCAACGTTTAAAGGTCTCTACCAACGTTTTAACACGGTCTCTACCAAAAGTTTTAAAAAGGTCTCTACCAACGTTTTAAAAAGGTCTCTACAACGTTTTAAAAGGTCTCTACCAACGTTTAAAAAAGGGCCTTACCACGTTTTAAAAAGTTCTTACCAATGTTTAAAAGGTCTCTCCACGTTTTAAAAGGTCTCTACCAACGTTTAAAAGGTCCCTCTACCATGTTTAAAAGGTCTCTTACAAACGTTTTAAAAGGTCTCTATCGATGTTTTAAAGATCTCTACCAACGTTTTAAAAGGTTCTCTACCTATGTTTTAAAAAGGCCCTACCAACGTTTTAAAAGGTCTCTACCAACGTTTGAAAAGGTTCTAACCAACGTTTTAAAAGGTTCTACCAAAGTTTTAAAGGTCCTCTACCAACGTTTTAAAAGGTCTCTACCACGTTTTAAAAGGTCTCTACCAACGTTTAAAGGCCTCTACCACAACGTTTTTAAAAGGTCTCTACCAAGTTTACCAAAGGTCTCTACCAACGTTTTAAAGGTCTTCTAACCAACAGTTTTAAAAGGTTCTACCAACGTTTTAAAAAGGTCTCTAACCAACGTTTTAAAAGGTCTCTACAAGTTTTAAATGGTCCCTACCAAGTTTTAAACCGGCCTCTAAAACCAACGTTTTTAAAAGGCCTCTACCAACATTTTACAAGCCCTAGCAACGTTTTAAAAAGGCCCTAGCGCAACGTTTTAAAAGGCCCTAGCAACGTTTTAAAAAGGCCTAGCAACGTTTTAAAAGGCTCCCCTACCAAACGTTTAAAGGTCTCTAACCAAAGTTTAAAAGGTCTCTACCAAACGTTTTAAAAGGTCCTACAACGTTTTAAAAAGGTCTCTACCAATGTTTTAAAAGGCCTCTACCAACGTTTTAAAAGGCCTCTACCAACATTTAAAAGCCCTAAACAACGTTTTAAAAGGCCTCTAGCAACGTTTTAAAAAGGCCCTCCAATTTTTAAAAAGGCCTAGCAACGTTTTAAAAGGCCCTACCAACGTTTTAAAAGGCCCTAGCAACGGTTTAAAAAGGGCCTTCTACCAAGTTTTAAAAAGGTCTCTACTCAAACGTTTTGAAAAAGGCTCTACAATGTTTTAAAAGGCCTCTACCACATTTTAAAAGGCCGCTACCAAACGTTTTAAAAGCCCTACAACGTTTGTAAAAAGGCCCTACCACAACGTTTTTAAAAGGGCCCTAGCAACGTTTCAAAAGGCCCTACCACGTTTTAAAAGCCCTAAACCAACGCTTTAAAAAGCCCCTATGCAACTGTTTAACAAGGCCCTAACCAACGTTTTTAAAAGGCCTTAGCAATGTTTTAAAAGGCCTAACCAACGTTTTAAAAAGGCCCTAGCAACGTTTTAATAAAAGAGCCTACACCGTTTTAAAAGGCCACCAACGTTTTAAAAGGCCTAGCAACGTTTCAAAAGGCCCACAAAACGTTTAAAAGGCCTACCAACGTTTTAAAAGGCCCTAGCAATGTTTTAAAAGGCCTACCAACGTTTTAAAAGGCCCTCGCACCGTTTCAAAAAGGCCCTTTTTCTGATGTTTTTTTTTTTTCCAACGTTTTTAAAAGGCCCTACCAACTGCTTTAAAAGGCCTAGCAATGTTTAAAGGCCCTACCAACGGGTTTACAAAAGGGCCCTAAAGCAATGGTTTTAAAAGGCCCTAACAAGTTTTAAAAGGCCAGACGTTAGATAAAGGCCCTACACTTTTAAAAAGGCCTAGAACATTTTAAAAGGTCTCTACACGTTTTAAAATCCTACAACGTTTAAAGGCCCTAGAACGATTTAAAAGGCCTACCACTTTTCAAAAGGCCTACCAGTTTTAAAAAGGCCTTACACCTGCTTTAAAAGCCTAGCACGTTTTCAAATGCCTACACAGTTTTAAAGGCCTACAATTTTAAAGGTCTCTACCAAGTTTTTGGCTCTCGCAGTCCTATGTTTGGACCCGTTCCAGTCTATGGTCCGGACCAGTCCAGTTCCTATGTTCCGGACCCGTCCATCTATGTCCCGGACAAGTCCAGTTCTATGTCGGACCAGTCCAGTCCCTACTATGGTCCAGAAACCAGTCCATTATGGTTTCCGGACCAGTCAGTTCCTAATGGTCTGAAAAGTGTACTTCCTGTCCAGTCCTATGGTCCCCGCACCAGTCCAGTCCTAGGGTCCCGGACAAGTCAGTTTTATGGTTCCAGACCGATTCTATTTTGTCCCGGACTCAGTCCAGTCTATGGTTCCGGAACCCGTCATCCTAATGTCCGGACACGTTCATTCTATGGTTCCAGACCCGTACAGTCCTATGGTCTCTTTGGATCCTTATGCCAGTCCTATGGTCCGGACAAGTTCAGTTCTATGGTCCCGGACGAGCAGTCAGTCCTATGGTTCCCGGACAAGTCAGTTCTATGGTTCCATTGACCCGTCCAGTTCCTATGGTTCCGGACCAGTCCAGTCTATGGTTCCGGACTACTCGCCAGTCCTGGTCCCGGACCAGTTCAGTTCTATGTTCCAGAACCCGTCATCCTATGGTCCCGGACCAGTCCAGTCCTATGGTCCCGACAAGTCAGTTCTATGGTCCCGGACGACCAGCCAGTCCTATGGTGCCGGACAAGTTCAGTTTCTATGGTCCCGACCAGTCCCGTCCCTGTTTTGGTCCCGGACAAGTTAAGTTCTATGGTCCCGGAACCAGTCCAGTCCTTGGTCCCATACCGGTCCAGTCCTGTGGTCCTGCACCAGTCCAGTTTATGGTCCGGACCAGTCCAGTCTATGGTCCCGAACCAGTCCAGTCTATAATGTTCCAAAACCATCCAGTCATATTGTCCCAGACGCAGTCCAGTTTCTATGGTCCGGACCAGTCAGTCCTATGATTCCCGAACCAGTTCCAGTGCATGGTTCCGAACCCAGTCCATCCCTACTATGTTCCCCGAACAGTCCATTCCTATGGTCCAGACAGTCCAGTTTATGGTCTGACCCCCGTCCCAGTTCTAAGACGGTGGGTGGGTTAACCATCCTGTCTTCAGCGGTCAACTCACGAAGCACCAGAATGTCACAAGCAGCACTAAGTGCTGTACCTATCGGGCTCCCCATGGGGATTATCAGTTTTGCTATTACAGCAAAAGTACTGAAATCAGCAGGGCTTCAGAAACACTCATGCATTATTAATGTCATAGGAAATTACTCCAAAGCGTGTTTGTTTTCATGGACTACGAAAGGAATAGTGGGTCCCAAATCCGCACCTATTTACCTGTTTTTAGCGACTACAATCCACATGCAGGATGAGACGTATCATGTTACTGTTTTAGGAAGACAACAAACTGTGTCGCTTATTCCACTGTGATAGCAACATAATTAATATTGCGCAATAATCATATCTGTTTCCTGATTAAGAGACATGTCCCGTGTCCTGGTTAAGAGAACATGTCCGTTGTCCTGGTTAAGAGAACATGTCCTGTGTCCTGGTTAATTAAGAGAACATGTTGTGTCCTGGTTAAGAGAACAGTGTCTGTGTCCTGGTTCAGAAGAACATGTTGTGTCTGGTTAAGAGAACATGTCCGGTGTCCTGGTTAAGAGAACAATGCTGGTGTCTGGTTAATACGAGAAATGTGCCTGTGTCCTGGTTAAGAGAAACATGTCTTGTGTTCCTGGTTAAGTAGACATGTCTGTTGTCCTGGTTAATAAGACAATGTCTGTGTCCTGGTTAAGAGAAACATGTCTGTGTCCTGGTTAAGAGACATGTCTGTGTCCCTGGTTAAGAGAAATGTCTGGTCCTGTTAAGAAAACATGTTGTGTCCCCCTGGTTAAGAGAAACATGTCTGTTGTCCTGTTAGAGAACATGTCCGTGTCCTTGGTTAAAGAACATGTCTGTGTCTGGTTAAGAGAAATGTCTGTGTCCGGTTAATAAGAGAACATGTCTGTGTCCTGTTTAAGAGACATGTCTGTGTCCTGGTTAAGAAGAACATGTTGTGTCCTGGATAATAAGAGACATGTTGTGTCCGTTAAAGACATGTGTGTCCTGGTTAAGAGAACATGTCCGTGTCCTGGGTTAAGAGAACATGTCTTGTCCTGGTTAATAAGAGAACATGTCGCTGTGGCCTGTTAAGAGAACATGTCTGTGTCCTGGTTAAGAGAACATGTTCCTTTTTTTTTCCGCCTGTGTCCTGGTTAATAAGAGAACATGTCTGTTGTCCTGGTTAAGAGAACATGTTCTGTGTCGCTGTTAAGAGAAATGTCTGTGTCCTGGTTAAGAGAACATGTTCTGTGTTCCTGGTTTAAGAGACATGTCTTGTGGTCCTGGTTAATGAGAACATGTCTGTGTCCTGGGTTTAAGAAGAACATGTTCTGTGCCTGGTTAAGAGAACAGTCTGTTCCTGGTTAAATAAGAGAACATGTCTGTGTCCTGGTTAAGAAAAATGTCTGTGTCTGGTTTAAGAGAACATGTCTGTGTCCTGGTTAAGAGACCATGTCCTGGTGTCCTGTGTTAAGAGACATGTCGGTGTCCTGATTAAGAGAACAATGTCCGTGTTTCCTGGTTAAGAGAACAATGTCAGTTTTCCTGGTTAAGAGAACATGTCCGTTTCCTGGTTAAGGAACAATGTCGTGTCTGGTTAAGAGAAAAATGTTGTGTCCCTGGTTAGAAGAACATG
Source organism: Salvelinus sp. IW2-2015 (assembly GCF_002910315.2). Lineage (NCBI taxonomy): Eukaryota > Metazoa > Chordata > Actinopteri > Salmoniformes > Salmonidae > Salvelinus > Salvelinus sp. IW2-2015. Next base: position 49,412 of record NW_019943271.1, on the reverse strand, counting down.
TATGTGTCCTGGTTATAGAGAAACATGTCCTGTGCTGGTTAAAGAAGATTCCTGTGGTCTGGTTAAGAGAACATTGTTGTGTCTGGTTAAGAGAACATGCCGTGTCCTGGTTACAGAGAGAACATGTCTTTGTCCTGGTTAAGAGAACATGCCGTTCTGGTTTAAGCAGAACATGTCTGTGCCTGGTTAAAGAACATGTTCTGTGTCTGGTTAAGAGAACATGTGCGTGTCCTGGTAAGAGAACAGTCTGTGTCCTGGTTAAGAGAACATTCTGTGTCCTGTTAAGAGAACATGTCTGTGCCTCTGGTTAAGAGAACATGGCTGTTGTCCTGGTTAGAGAACATGTCCTGTGTATTGGTTAGAGAACATGTTTGTTCCTGGTTTAAGAGAACAGTCTGTGTCCTGGTTAAGAGAAACATTCCTGTGTCCTGCAGAAGAGAACATGTCCGTGTCCTGGTAAGAGAACAGGTCCGTGTCCTGGTTAAGAGAACATGTCTTTGTGGTTCCTGGTTAAGAGAACATGTCTGTGTCCTGGTTAAGAGAACATTTTGTGTCCTGGTTAAGAGAAACATGTCTGTGTCCTGGTTAAGAGAAACATGTCCTGTGTCCTGGTTAAGAGACATGTCTGTGTCCTGGTTAAGAGAACATGGTCCTGTGTCCTGGTTTAAGAACAACATGTCCGTGTCCTGATTAAGAGAACATGCTTTGGTGTCCTGGTTAAGAAGAACAGTGTCCGTTTCCTGGTTAAGAGAACATTCCCGTTTCCCTGTTAAGAAGAACATGTGCGTGTCTGTTAATGAGAACATGTCTGTGTTCCTGGTTAAGAGAAATGTCTGTGTCCTGGTTAAGAGAACCTGTCTGTGTCTGGTTAAGAGAACATGTTCTGTGGTCCCTGAGCGAGAACATGTCTGTGTCCTGGTAAGAGAACATGTTGTGTCCTTTTAAAACGTTGCTAGGGCCTTTTAAAACGTTGATAGTCTTTTAAAAACGTTGATAGAGCTTTTTATAAAGTTGGTAGGGCCTTTTAAAACGTTGCTAGGGGTCTTTTAAAACGCTGATAGGGCCTTTTAAAATGTTGTAAGGGCCTTTTAAAATGTCGATAGGGCTTTTAAAACATTGGCAGGGCCTTTTAAAAATGTTGGTAGGGCCTTTTAAATAATTGGTAGGGCCTTTTAAAACGTTGATAGAGCCTTTTATAAAGTTGGTAGGGCCTTTTAAAACGTTGCTAGGGGTCTTTTAAAACGTTGAAAGGGCCTTTTAAAATGTTGGTAGGGCCTTTTAAAACGTTGATAGAGTATTTTAAAACGTTGGTAGGGCCTTTTAAAACGTTGATAGTCTTTTAAAAACGTTGATAGAGCCTTTTAAAACGTTGGTAGGACCTTTTATGACGTTGGTAGGGCCTTTTAAAACATTGATAGTGCCTTTTAAAACGTTGGTAAGGTCTTTTAAAACGTTGGTGGTGTCTTTAAAAACGTTGTTAGAGCCTTTAAAACATTTGAAGGGCTTTTTAAAATATTGGAAGGGCCATTTAAAAGTCTAATAAAGTTAGAGGCACATTTGATGGTTGAATGGCGGGAACCCGGTTACCGGGATTTACCGCCCAAATTCACTCCCTTTCCCCGAGATAAATAACTGCGACAAACTGGTGAATTATAATAAATTATTTATATGAACATCATGGCGTGAAATGGAACTGTTCAATTACAGTGCCTTCGGACCCCTTTACTTTTTCCACATTTTGTTACGTTACAGACTTATTCAAAAATGGATTAGTAATATATATTTTTTTAAATCAGGAATCTACACACAATACCCCATAATGACATCACAATACCCCATAATGACATCACAATACCCCATAATGACATCACAATACCCCATAATGACGAAAAAAAATCATGTTTTTAAATATGTTTGAAAATGTATAAAGAAAATGTGCACAGAAAATATCTTATTTACATAAGTATTCAGACCCTTTGCTATGAGATTCTAAATTGAGCTCAGGTGCATCCTGTTTCCATTGACCATCATTGAGATGTTTCTACAACTTGATTGGAGTCCACCTGTTGTAAATTCAATTGATTGGACATGATTTGGAAAGGCACACACCTGTCTGTATAAGGTCCCACAGATGACAGCGCATGTCAAAGCTAAAACCAAGCAATGAGGTTGAAGCAATTGTTTGTAGAGCACCGAGACAGGATTGTGTTGAGGCACAGTTCTGGGATTGAAGGTCCCCAAGAACACAGTGGCCTCCATCATTCTTAAATGGAAGAACTTTGGAACCACCAAGACTTTTCCTAGAGCTGGCCGCCAGGCCAAAATGAGCAATCGGGGGAAAAAGGCCTTGGTCAGGGAAGTGACCAAGGATCCGATGGTCACTCTGACTGAGCTCCAGAGTTTCTCTGTGGCAATGGGAGAACTTTCCAGAAGGACAACCATCTCTGCAGCACTCCACCAATCAGGCCTTTATGGTAGAGTGGCCAGATGGAGACCACTCCTCAGTAAAAGGCACATGACAGCCCGCTTGGAGTTGGACCATGAGGAACAAGATTTTCTGATCTGATGAAACCAAGATTGAACTCTTTGGCCTGAGTGCCAAGCGTCACGTCTGGAGGAAACCTGGCACCATCCCTACGGTGAAGCATTGTGGTGGCATCATCATGCTGTGGGGATGTTTTTCAGCGACATGGACTGGGAGACTAGTCAGGATCGAGGGAACTATTAACGGAATACAAAGTACTGAGAGATACTTGATGAAAACCTGCTCCGGAGTGCTCAGGACCTCAGACTAGGGCGAAGGTTCACCTTCCAACAGAACAATGACCTTAAGCACACAGCCAAGACAACGCAGGAGTGGCTTCGGGACAAACCTCATGAAGTGACACCATATATACAATACTTCTACTGTGGCACCTATAATAGTTCTTGCTCTATAAGCCGATATCTATTCCATATACAGTGATTTGCTTTGGTGTAACGATGTGCGCTGAGAGTCGGGAAGCAAGTTCAGGGAGTCTTTTAATAAATCAAATAAATCATGAACACGAAACACAAACAACACACCGACATGAAAACAGAGTCAATAAGACCTGAGGAAAGAACCAAGGGGAGTGACATATGTAGGGAAGATAATCAAGGTGGTGATGAAGTCCAGGTGAGTGTCATGAGGCGCTGGTGCGCTTGACGATGGTGACAGGTGTGCTTGACGATGGTGACAGGTGTGCGGGATAATCAGCAGCCTGATGACCTAGAGGCCGGGGAGGGAGTATACGTGACAAACATTCATAATCCTAGAAAAAAACCTGGTTCTGTCTGCTTTCCACCAGACACTGGGAGATTAATTAATTTCATCAAGGTTAGTGTTTCTGTAGGTTGGGGGCTTTCATCAAGGTTAGTGTTTCTTTATGTTGGGGGCTTTCATCAAGGTTAGTGTTTCTGTAGGTTGGGGGCTTTCATCAAGGTGTTTCTGTAGTTGGGGGCTTTCATCAAGGTTAGTGTTTCTGTAGGTTGGGGCTTTCATCAAGTTAGGTGTTCTGTAGTTGGGGGCTTCATCAAAGGTTAGTGTTTCTGTAGGTTGGGGCTTTCATCAAGTTAGTGTTTCTTTTAGGTTGGGGGCTTTCATCAAGGTTAGTGTTTCTGTAGGTTGGGGGGCTTTCATCAAGGTTAGTGTTTCTGTAGGTTGGGGCTTTCATCAGGTTAGTGTTTCTGTAGGTGGGGTGCTTTCATCAAGGTATAGTGTTTTCTGTAGGTTGGGGGCTTTCATCAACG
>NW_019943271.1:32659-41017 GCF_002910315.2 Salvelinus sp. IW2-2015 | reverse complement strand
GTCTCTTCTGCTCTGCCGATCCAGTTCGGGATCAAGGTATCCTGTCCCAGTTGGCTCTTCTTCTCTCTTCGTCCTTGGAGTATTTCCCCGTTCCGACAAGTCCAATCGTCCATACACAGATGAAGCAGTCGCCATCTCTCGGGAGTTCTACGGTGTTCACTCCAACTTGGGTCAGAAGCCTTAACATGTTAGTAATAAAAAAGTCAAATAAAAAAAGTATAAAAACTAGGTTAACTGAGATGAGTATGTACATCTATTACAATAGAAAAACATGCGCAGAATACAACTGGATCTGGTGTAGACGTTAGCTCACAAGCGATCTCAGTGGAAATGCTTACTTATGAGCCCTTCCAAACAAATTGGCACTCAGTTGTGAAATAAAAATTTAAAAATGAACCCCACAATATACATCAATACACAAGAAATTGGAAGTTCATGAAAGGGAGATTATATAACTCTATACTACTACATATTCACGTGATGATCTATCAAATGTGGCCATTTGTCAATATTTTCATGGGTCTGTTTATAACTTCCCAAGCAGGCCAAAGTGAGCAAGTGACTTATATTGCAGCTTAATAAATTAGTTATCCCATCTCCTACATAAAATTATTATACAGCCAGTGGTTTTGACCGCATTCTCCTCGGTTGTGCTGCTTAAACTCGGCCCCAGTTTCGCTACGTCAAATTCAAAGTTTTTCCTGTGTTTTGTATGACTATTGTCAACACTTTTAAAAGTCGTGAAAAAACCTGAATAATTGTTATGTCCTGATAGTTGTCTCCCGGTTGAAAATACAAATCTACACAGGACCTTCTCCTCCTTTCTTACCGTCACCCCTCAGCTAACATCATTGAGCACTCTGCCAGTATATTCTCTCATCTCTAGCTTGCTTCTCGCGCGTCTTCGTTTTGTGCGTAGAAAACAAACATGATACGTGTTTTTGCCACGGCTGCGTCTAATTTGCAGTAATGCTGTTGTCGCGTTCGTTTCACTACAGCCTTGATACGGCTCGTTGCCACTTGGTGGACCGGATTTAGATACCCGCTGATCTGTACTACTCATCTCCTACTTCTCACCACCAAATTTATTCGATCTAATTATGTTTTCAAGGCCAAAAAAGGAAACTAGTGTTATTTCAATTAGTCGTCCTGCTCTCCTCTTTTCTCCTCTCGAACACGTCTCTCTCTCTCCTCCTCTTCTCTGTCCTCCGGTCTATACTCTCCAATTCAATTCAAGGGGCTTTATTGCATGGGGATAATCATATGGGAAACATTGTTAACAATGTTTAATGTAAAACATTATAAATCTGTCACTGGCTTTGAAAAGATACATCTCAGTTCAAATACCTATAGTGGAGGTTTGGAGCTGAGAATCAATAGATTTAGTGATGGATTCGATTATAAATGTGACGCACCTGAATGATATATTTGACGAGGAATTTTAATTCTGTATAACAGGGCTTGGTTGGTTTGGGTGGTCGATATAGTATGATTGATTAAGTAGTATGATATTTGCCGCTTGACGGAGATAGCGGTAGTGTATCATGGAGAAATATCCTGACATCTTTTTACGACATGCTGAGTTCTTCGAGCTCACGATCATAACGACCACTTAGTAGTTTAGCAGCACGGTGCGAGTCGTCTTAGTGCCGATTGTTACCGCCAGGTTCACGGTCTTTCATGGTTGTGGTTCTCATCACACGGTCATTGAGTACACGGTCTCCAGGGTTGATTATCCCAACTGAGAGTGAATAAGACTACTGCTTGCACACACACGCGCTAAAGCCACATAGGGAAACACGACAAGGAAATGATGAGTTTTAATAAGCAAATATTTATGGCACCAAGAATGAGAAAGATGCAATGCACTGGATTGTATTCACAATTGGTCTTGCCTATGCATTGTCATTGTTAAAAACATCAGGTCTTCCTCGCTATCTCTCTTGTAGGTGGTACTGTAGTTTGGGAAAATTTAATGATTTAGTATTCTCCAAAGCTTTTCTGGGGGACTCCACAAGGGAACACTGTACAACTGGAACATCACAACAAACAGGAGCAGAATATAAGCTGATCCAGGAGTGTTTCAAATAAATCTGTAGAGTATAAGGAAGCATTCCATGGCATGCTCAATACAGATAGTGTGCGTTTACAGCGTATATCCAATAAGAGTATAATGTTCATATTATGTCTATATACAGTGGTTGTAACGACGTACAAATGGTTAAAGTGGCAAAAGGGAAAATAAATAAACATAAATATGGCGTTGATAATTTTACAATGGTGTTTGGTTCTTCACCTGGTTGCCGGCTTTTCTTGTTGGCAAAACAGGGTCACAAATTCCTGCTGCTGTCGATGGCATACTGTGGATTATCTTACCCAGTACATTGGGAGTTTATAAAAATCCGGTTTGTCTTCGAATTCTTTGTGGATCCTGTGTAATCTGAGGGAAATATGTCTCTCTAATATGGTCATACATTGGGCAGGAGGTTAGGAAGTGCAGCTCAGTTTCCACCTCATTTTGTGGGCAGTGAGCACATAGCCTGTCTTCTCTTGAGAGCCAGGTCTGCCTACGGCGGCCTTTCTCAATAGCAAGGCTATGCTCACTGAGTCTGTACATAGTCAAAGCTTTCCTTAAGTTTGGGTCAGTCACAGTGGTCAGGTATTCTGCCACTGTGTGCTCTTAAGGGACAAGTAGCATTCAGGTTTGCTCTGTTTTTTCGTTAAATCTTTTTAATGTGTGAATGTGTCAAGTAATTATCTTTTTGTTTTCTCATAATTTGGTTGGGTCTAATTGTTTTGCTGTCCTGAGGCTCTGTGGGGTCTGTTTGTGTTTGTGAACAGAGCCCCAGGACCAGTATGCCTAGGGGCCTCTTCTCCAGGTTCATCTCTCTGTAGGTGATGGCTTTGTTATGGAAGGTTTGGGAATCGCTTCCTTTTAGGTGGTTGTAGAATTTAACGGCTCTTTTCAGGATTTTGATATTTGGTGTTTTTTACATTTTGTGAATTCTTGGTTGGTGAGCGGACCGCAGACCTCACAACCATAAAGGGCAATGGGTTCTATAACTGATTCAAGTGTTTTTAGCCAGATCCTAATTGGTATGTCGAATTTTATGTTCCTTTTGATGGCATAGAAGGTCCTCTCAGATTGTTCACAGCTTTGTGGAAGTTACCGGTGGTGCTGATGTTTAGGCCGAGGTATGTACAGTTTTTTGTGTGTGCTCTAGGGCAACGGTGTCTAGATGGAATTTTATTTGTGGTCCTGGCGACTGGACCTTTTTTGGAACACCATTATTTTGGTCTTACAGAGATTCACTTTAAGTGCCCAGGTCTGACAGAATCTGTGCAGAAGATCTAGGTGCTGCTGTAGGCCCTCCTTTGTAGGTGACTGTAACGGCGTTCCTCCTCCTCTTCATCCGAAGAGGAGGAGCAGGGATTGAACCAAACTGCAGCGTTGTATTTAGACATAATGAATTTATTGAAGTGTAGACGAAAAACACGAACTTCACTTGAATACTTACAAAACAACAAAACGAATGTAGACAAATCTGAACATACGAACTTACATACAACACGAAGAACGCACGAACAGGAAAAATGACTACATAAAACGATGAACGAACGAAACAGTCCRGTATGGTGCAAACAAACACAGACACGGAAGACAACCACCCACGACAAACAATGTGACAACACCTACCTTAATATGATTCTCAATCAGAGGAGATGAAAACCACCTGCCTCTAATTGAGAACCATATTAGGTACCCATTAACCAACATAGAAACAGAAAACATAGACTGCCCACCCAAACTCACATCCTGACCAACTAACACATACAAAAACTAACAGAAAACAGGTCAGGAACGTGACAGTGACAGAAGCACCAGATCATCAGTAGACATTTGACTTCAGATTCTAGTAGGGTGAGGTCGGGTGCTGCAGACTGTTCTAGTGCCCTCACCAATTCGTTGATATATATGTTGAAGAGGGTGGGGCTCAAGCTGCATCCCTGTCTCACCCCATGGCCCTGTGGGAAGAAATGTGTAACCAAACACTTGTTTGTGGACATGAATTTTATCATGTTTTATGTTTTTCCCCCAACACCGCTTTGCATCAATTTGTATAGCAATCAAAATTAATTTATAAAGCCCTTATTACATCAGCTAATGTCACAAAGTGCTGTACAGAAAACCAGCCTAAAACCCCAAACAGCAAGCAATGCAGGTGTAGAAGCACGGTGGCTCGGAAAAACTCCCTTGATAGGCCGGAACCTAGGAAGAAACCTAGAGAGGATCCAGGCCATGAGGGGTGGCCAGTCCTCTTCTGGCTGTGCCGGGTGGAGATTATAACAGAACATGGCCAATATGTTTAAATGTTCATAGATGACCAGCAGGGTCAAATAATAATAATCACAGTGGTTGTAGAGGGTGCAACAGGTCAGCACCTCAGGAGTAAATGTCAGATGGCTTTTCATAGCCGATCATTCAGAGTATCATTCAGAGTATCTCTTCTGCTCTTGCTGTCTCTAGAGAGTTGAAAACAGCAGGTCTGTGACAGGTAGCACATCTGGTAAACAGGTCAGGGTTCTGCAGGCAGAACAGTTGAAACTGGAGCAGCAGCACGAACAGGTGGACTGGGGACAGCAAGGAGTCATCAGACCAGGTAGTCCTGAGGCATGGTCCTAGGACTCGGGTCCTCCGAGAGAAAGAAAGAAAGAAAGATAGAAAAAGAAAGAGAGCGAATTAGAGAGAGTATACTTAAATTCACACAGGACACCGGATAAGACAGGAGAAATCCTCCAGATATAACAGACTGACCCTAGACCCCACATAAACTATTTCAGCATAAATACTGGAGGCTGAGACAGGAAGGGTCGGGAGACACTGTGGCCCCGTCTGACGATACCCCCGGACAGGACAAAAAGGCAGGATATAACTCCACCCACTTTGCCAGAGCACAGCCCCCACACCACTAGAGGGATATCTTCAACCACCAACTTACTATCCTGAGACAAGGCCGAGTATAGCCCACGAAGATCTCCCTCACGGCTTGAACCCAAGGGAGGGCGCCAATCCGGAAAGGAAGATCACGTCAGTGACTCAACCCACTCAAGTGATGCACCCCTCCTAGGGACGGCATGGAAGAGCACCAGTAAGCCAGTGACTCAGCCCCTGTAATAGGGTTAGAGGCAGAGAATCCCAGTGGAGAGAGGGGAACTGGCCAGGCAGAGACAGCAAGGGCGGTTCATTGCTCCAGAGCCTTTCCGTTCACCTTCACACTCCTGGGCCAGACTACACTCAATCATAGGACCTACTGAAGAGATGAGTCTTCAATAAAGACTTAAAGGTGAGAGCGAGTCTGCGTCTCTCACATGGATAGGCAGAGCATTCCATAAAAATGGAGCTCTATAGGAGAAAGCCCTGCCTCCAGCTGTTAGCTTAGAAATTCTAAGGACAATAAGGAGGCCTGCGTCTTGTGACCGGAGCGTACATGTAGGTATGTACGGCAGAACCAAATCGGAAAGACAGGTAGGAGCAAGCCCATGTAATGCTTTGTAGTTTAGCAGTAAAACCTTGAAATCAGCCCTAGCCTTAACAGGAAGCCAGTGTTGAGAGGCTAGCACTGGAGTAATATAATCATATTTTTTGAATCTAGTCAAGATTCTAGCAGCCCTGTTTAGCACTAACTGAAGTTTATTTAGTGCTTTATCCGGGTAGTCGGAAAGTAGAGCATTGCAGTAGTCTAACCTAGAAGTAACAAAAGCATGGATACATTTTTCTGCATAATTTTTGGACAGAAAGTTTCTGATTTTGCAATGTTACGTAGTTGGAAAAAAGCTGTCCTTGAAACAGTCTTGATATGTTTGTCAAAAGAGAGATCAGGGTCAAGAGTAACGCCGAGGTCCTTCACAGTTTTATTTGAGACGACTGTACAACCATCAAGATTAATTGTCAGATTCAACAGAAGATCTCTTTGTTTCTTGGGACCTAGAACAAGCATCTCTGTTTTGTCTGAGTTCAAAAGTTCAACATTTGCCGCCATCCACTTCCTTATTAATAGTGGTCCTAAAACGGAGCCTTGAGGAACACCACAATTTACAGTTGATTTGTCAGAGGACAAACCATTCACAGAGACAAACTGATATCTTTCCAACAGATAAGATCTAAACCAGGCCAGAACTTGTCCGTGTCGACCAATTTGAGTTTCCAATCTCTCCAAAAGAATGTGGTGATCGATGGTATCAAAGGCAGCACTAAGGTCTATGAGCACGAGAACAGATGCAGAGCCTTGGTCTGACGCCATTAAAAGGTCATTTACCACCTTCACAAGTGCAGTCTCAGTGCTATAATGGGGTCTAAAACCACACTGAAGTCTTTCGTATACATTGTTTGTCTTCAGTAAGGCACTGCGCAACAGATTTTTTTTTGTTGTTGAGAGGAATGGAAGATTCGATATAGGCCAATAATTTTTTCTATTTTCTGGCTTAAGGTTTGGCTTTTTCAAGTGACGCTTTATTACTGCCACTTTTAGTGAGTTCGGTAGAACTCAGTGAGGACCACTGTATATGGCCTAGGAGGCCTGTAAACAGTAGCTATAAAAAGTAATTGAGTAGGCTGCATAGACTTCATGAATAGAAGCTCAAAAGACGAAAAACGCAGTCGTTTTATTTTGTAAATTGAAATTTGCTATCGTAAATGTTAGCAACACCTCCTCCTTTGCGGGATGCGTGGGGGATATGGTCACTAGTGTAACCAGGAGGTGAGGCCTCATTTAACACAGTAAATTCATCAGGCTTAAGCCATGTTTCAGTCAGGCCAATCACATCAAGATTATGATCAGTGATTAGTTAATTGACTGTAACTGCCTTGGAAGTGAGGTATCTAACATTAAGTAGCCCTATTTTGAGATGTGAGGTATCACGATCTCTTTCAATAATGGCAGGAATGGAGGAGGTCTTTATCCTAATGAGATTGCTAAGGCGAACACCGCCATGTTTAGTTTTGCCCAACCTAGGTCGAGGCACAGACACGGACTCAATGGGGATAGCTGAGCTGACTACACTGACTGTGCTAGTGGCAGACTCCACTAAGCTGGCAGGCTGGCTAACAGCCTGCTTCCTGGCCTGCATCCTATCTCATTGTGGAGCTAGGGGAGTTAGAGCCCTGTCTATGTTCTTAGACAAGGCCCCTCCAGCTAGGATGGAGTCCGTCACTCCTCAGCAGGCCAGGCTTGGTCCTGTTTGTGGGTGAGTCCCAGAAAGAGGGCTAATTATCTAAAAATTAAATATTTTGGGAGGGGCAGAAAACAGTTTTCAACCAGCAATTGAGTTGTGAGACTCTGCTGTAGAGCTCATCACTCCCCCTAACTGGGAGGGGGCCAGAGACAATTACTCGATGCCGACACATCTTTCTAGCTGATTTACACGCTGAGGCTTGTTGCGCTTGGGGACCTCTGACTGTTTCATCCTAACATCGTTGGTGCCGACGTGGATAACAATATCTCTATACTCTCTACACTCACCAGTTTCAGCCTTAGCTAGCACCATCTTCAGATTAGCCTTAACGTCGGTAGCCCTGCCCCCTGGTAAACAGTGTATGATCGATGGATGATTTGTCTTAAGTCTAATACTGCGGGTAATGGAGTCGCCAATGACTAGGATTTTCAATTTGTCAGAGCTAATGGTGGGAGGCTTCGGCATTTCAGACCCCGTAATGGGAGCTGCTTGAATATTCCCGAACCCCAGGAAGAGAAGCTGCTGCCTTGGCAGGAACTAATGAGGATCCATAATAAATCCCAGGAAGAGTATCTGCTGCCTTGGCAGGAACTAATGGGGATCCATAATANATCTGCTGCCTTGGCAGGAACTAATGGGGATCCATAATAGACCCCAGGAAGAGAAGCTGCTGCCTTGGCAGGAACTAATGGGGATCCATAATAAACCCCAGGAAGAGAAGCTGCTGCCTTGGCAGGAACTAATGAGGATCCATAATAAACCCCAGGAAGAGTAGCTGCTGCCTTGGCAGGAACTAATGGGGATCTATAATAAATACAAATACAAAAACCTTGATTACTCTCCCTTCATATAGCCCTAGGCAGCCTCAATCATCAGGCAGTATTGGTTTTGGTCACGTTCATTACGCTGTTCCTGTTTCTGCCTTATTCTTTTCATTAAACTCACCGTCTGCACCTTCTTCCTGACTCGTATACGTTACAGAATATGTCCTGAGGTGGTCTATAGTATGTGTCCTAACTGAGGTGGTCTATAGTATGTGTCCTAACTGAGGTGGTCTATAGTATGTGTCCTAACTGAGGTGGTCCAGCCTCTAGTCGTCTATCTAAAACCAGTCTGATAAACCAG
>NW_019943271.1:3752-29472 GCF_002910315.2 Salvelinus sp. IW2-2015 | reverse complement strand
TGTGCGTATATGTATCTGGTCCTAACTGAGGTGGTCTATAGTATGTGTCCTAACTGAGGTGGTCTATAGTATGTGTCTCTATACACCTCCCTACCAGAGTGTTTCACAGTGCCCTGCCAGTAACCGTTTATCACTCTGCAGAGCACAACCACACGTCTGGAGCAGCTACAGTATGTGATATGAGGCATCTCCATGATTCATCCACAGGACCTTGCCCACCCTGTTTCCCAGGCTTTTTTACCCTGCTGGGATAATCATATCCTGTGTTTCCTGCAGAGAGACTCCTCCGCAGCACTAGCAACATGAGTTATCGTCCCAGACAACCAAACCCCCCCCACTCCCCCCCCCCCCCCCCCTCCCAGTCGACACACACCGGTTGAGTCAACGTTGTGTTTCCACGTCGTTTAAATGAAATGATGTTGAACCAACGTGGAATAGATGTTGAATATCTACCTGTGCCCAGTGGGCCAAAGGCACATTTCAACATGTTTTCATCATTATGGAGGCATTGGGGGGGGGGGGGGGGGGGAACAGCATGCCTTCAGAGAGTTGGCTGCTCTTCAGTCAGAAGCCTTTAGACCCGGGATGGACAGATTAACAAGGCGTTGGACTGTTTTTAGGTTTTAGAAGCCTAAGCCTCCTCTACGCATATAACTGCTTGGCGGGTCGTCCTTAAACGCTCCTGCACACCTTTATCTGCTCCTCCGAGGCCCTTAAAGCGCTATGTTCTGTGTGTGTGAAATTAGAACCTGTCTTTTTTCCATTTTAACAGCTACGCTGGTCCAGAGGAATATACAGACATACCGTGGCTATACAACCCTATTCCCTATATAGTGCACTACTTTAGACCACGGACCTATTCCCTATATAGTGCACTACTTTAGACCAGAGCCCTATTCCCTATATAGTGCACTACTTTAGACAAGGGCGCTATTCCTATGTAGTGCACTACTTTAGACCAGTACCCTTTCCCTATGTAGTGCACTACTTTAGACTAGTACCCTATTCCCTATGTAGTGCATTACTTTAGACCAGGGCCCTATTCCCTATATAGTGCACTGCTTTAGACCAGGCCCTATTCCCTATATAGTGCACTACTTTAGACCAGGGCCCTATTCCCTATATAGTGCACTACTTTAGACCAGCTACCCTATTCCCTATATAGTGCACTACTTTAGACTAAGGCCACTACTTTTGACACAGACACTACATGTACTATTTAATTATTCATATAATTATCCAAGAGTCTGTCTGATAAACCAGTCTGATCTACAGCAGCGTCTAGTCGTCTATCTAAACAGTCTGATAAACCAGTCTGATCTGCAGCAGCCTCTAGTCGTCTATCTAAACCAGTCTGATAAACCAGTCTGATCCGCAGCAGCCTCTAGTCGTCTATCTAAACCAGTCTGATAAACCAGTCTGATCTGCAGCACCTCTAGTCGTCTATCTAAACCAGTCTGAAAAACAGTCTGATCTGCAGCAGCCTCTAGTCGTCTATCTAAACCAGTCTGATAAACCAGTCTGATCTGCAGCAACCTCTAGCGTCGTCTATCTAAACCAGTCTGATAAACCAGCCTGATCTGCAGCAGCTCCTAGTCGTCTATCTAAACCAGCTGATAAACCAGTCTGATCTGCAGCAGCCTCTAGTCGTCTATCTAAACCAGTCCGAATAAACCAGTCTGATCTGCAGCAGCATCTAGTCGTCTATCTAAACCAGTCTGATAAACCAGTCTGATCTGCAGCAGCCTCTAGTCGTCTATCTAAACACGTCTGATAAACCAGTCTGATCTGCAGCAGCCTCTAGTGGTCTATCTAAACCAGTCTTATAAACCAGTCTGACTGCAGCAGCATCTAGTCGTCTATCTAAACCAGTCTGATAAACCAGTCTGATCTGCAGCACGCTCTAGTCGTCTACTAAACCAGTCTTATAACCAGTCTGATCTGCAGCAGCATCTAGTCGTCTATCTAAACCAGTCTGATAAACCAGTCTGATCTGCAGCAGCCTCTAGTCGTCTATCTAAACCAGTCTGATAAACCAGTCTGATCTGCAGCAGCCTCTAGTCGTCTATCTAAACCAGTCTGATAAACCAGCCTGATCTGCAGCAGCCTCAGTCGTCTATCTAAACCAGTCTGATAAACCAGTCTGATCTGCAGCAGCCTCTAGTCGCTATCTAAACCAGTCCGAATAACCAGTCTGATCTGCAGCAGCATCTAGTCGTCTATCTAAACCAGTCTGATAAACCAGTCTGATCTGCAGCAGCCTCTAGTCGTCTATCTAAACCAGTCTGATAAACCAGTCTGATCTGCAGCACGCTCTAGTGGTCTATCTAAACCAGTCTTATAAACCAGTCTGATCTGCAGCAGCATCTAGTCGTCTATCTAAACCAGTCTGATAAAACCAGTCTGATCTGCAGCAGCCTCTAGTGTCTATCTAAACCAGTCTTATAAACCAGTCTGATCTGCAGCAGCTCTAGTCGTCTATCTAAACCAGTCTGATAAACCAGTCTGATCTGCAGCAGCTCTAGTCGTCTATCTAACCAGTCTGATAAACCAGTCTGATCTGCAGCAGCCTCTAGTCGTCTATCTAAACCAGTCTGATAAACCAGTTTGATCTGCAGCAGCCTCTAGTCGTCTATCTAAACCAGTCTGAAAACCAGTCTGATCTGCAGCAGCCTCTAGTCGTCTATCTAAACCAGTCTGATAAACCAGTCTGATCTGCAGCAGCCTCTAGTCGTCTATCTAAACCAGTCTGATAAAACCAGTCTGATCTGCAGCAGCTCTAGTCGTCTATCTAAACCAGTCTGATAAACCAGTCTGATCTGCAGCACTCTAGTCGTCTATCTAAACCAGTCTGATAAACCAGTCTGATCTGCAGCAGCCTCTAGTCGTCTATCTAAACCAGTCTATAAACCAGTCTGATCTGCAGCAGCCTCTAGTCGTCTATCTAAACCAGTCTGATAAACCAGCTGATCTGCAGCAGCCTCTAGTCGTCTATCTAAACCAGTCTGATAAACCAGTCTGATCTGCAGCAGCCTCTAGACGTCTATCTATACAAACAGTCTGATTAACCAGTCTGATCTGCAGCAGCCTCTAGTCGTCTATCTAACCAGTCTGATAAAACCAGTCTGATCTGCAGGAGCCTCTAGTCGTCTATCTAAACCAGTCTGATAAACCAGTCTGATCTAGCAGCAGCATCTAGTCGTCTATCTAAACCAGTCTGATAAACCAGTCTGATCTGCAGCAGCGCTCTAGTCGTCTATCTAAACCAGTCTGATAAACCGTCTGATCTGCAGCAGCCTCTAGTCGTCTATCTAAACAGTCTGATAACCAGTCTGATCTGCAGCAGCCTCTAGTCGTCTATCTAAACCAGTCTGATAAACCAGTCTGATCTGCAGCAGCCCCTAGTCGTCTATCTAAACCAGTCTGATAAACCAGTTTATCTGCAGCAGCCTCTAGTCGTCCATCTAAACCAGTCTGATAAACCAGTCTGATCTGCAGCAGCCTCTAGTCGTCTATCTAAACCAGTCTGATAAACCAGTCTGATCTGCAGCAGCCTCTAGTCGTCCATCTAAACCAGTCTGATAAACCAGTCTGATCTGCACGAGCCTCTAGTCGTCTATCTAAACCAGTTGATAAACCAGTCTGATCTGCAGCAGCCTCTAGTCGTCTATCTAAACCAGTCTGATAAACCAGTCTGATCTGCAGCAGCTCTAGTCGTCTATCTAAACCAGTCTGATAAACCAGTCTGATCTGCAGCAGCCTCTAGTCGTCTATCTAAACCAGTCTGTAAACCAGTCTGATCTGCAGCAGCCTCTAGTGTCTATCTAAACCAGTCTTATAAACCAGTCTGATCTGCAGCAGCATCTAGTCGTCATTCTAAACCAGTCTGATAAACCAGTCTGATCTGCAGCAGCCTCTAGTCGTCTATCTAAACCAGTCTGATAAACCAGTCTGATCTGCAGCAGCCTCTAGGCGTCTATCTAAACCAGTCTGATAAACCAGTCTGATCTGCAGCAGCCTCTAGTCGTCTATCTAAACCAGTCTGATAAACCAGTCTGATCTGCAGCAGCCTCTAGTCGTCTATCTAAACCAGTCTGATAAACCAGTCTGATCTGCAGCAGCTCTAGTCGTCTATCTAAACCAGTCTGATAAACCAGTCTGATCTGCAGCAGCCTCTAGTCGTCTATCTAAACCAGTCTGAATAAACCAGTCTGATCTGCAGCAGCTCTAGTCGTCTATCTAAACCAGTCTGATAAACCAGTCTGATCTGCAGCAGCTCTAGTCGTCTATCTAAACCAGTCTGATAAACCAGTCTGATCTTGCAGCAGGCTCTAGTCGTCTATCTAAACCAGCTGATAAACCAGTCTGATCTGCAGCAGCCTCTAGTCGTCTATCTAAACCAGTCTGATAAACCGTCTGATCTGCAGCAGCTCTAGTCGTCTATCTAAACCAGTCTGATAAACCAGTCTGATCTGCAGCAGCCTCTAGTCGTCTATCTAAACCAGTCTGATAAACCAGTCTGATCTGCAGCAGCCTCTAGTCTCATTTAAACCAGTCTGATAAACCAGTCTGATCTCGAGCAGCCTCTAGTCGTCTATCTAAACCAGTCTCGATAAACCAGTCTGATCTGCAGCAGCTCTAGTCGTCTCTAAACCAGTCTGATAAACCAGTCTGATCTGCAGCAGCCTCTATGTCCTATCTAAACCAGTCTTATAAAACCAGTCTGATCTGCAGCAGCTCTAGTCGTCATCTAAACCAGTCTGATAAACCAGTCTGATCTGCAGCAGCCTCTAGTCGGTATCTAAACCAGTCTGATAAACCAGTCTGATCTGCAGCAGGCTCTAGTCGTCTACTCTAACCAGTCTGATAAACCAGTCTGTCTGCAGCTAGGGTCTGATCTGCAGCAGCCTCTAGTCGTCTATCTAAACCAGTCTGATAAACCAGTCTGATCTGCAGCAGCCTCTAGTCGTCTATCTAAACCAGTCTGTTAAACCAGTCTGATCTGCAGCAGCCTCTAGTCGTCTATCTAAACCAGTCTGATAAACCAGTCTGATCTGCAGCAGCCTCTAGTCTTCTATCTAAACCAGTCTGATAAACCAGCCTCATCTGAGGTGTTATTGTGAAGGATCGGTGACCCTGGGACTGAACTGTGTGGTTACGCTAGTTACACCCTCCCCTGACAATAAACAGCCTAGCTAGTTACACCCTCCCCTGACAATAAACAGCCTAGCTCAATACCCAGGCCAAAGCCAAAGCCACAGGCAACCAAGGCACTTTGGAGAAAAATGTGCAAATTGCATCTTTTAGCTGAAAGAGACCCGTGTTTATTTCTTTGAGCATTTATCTTTGGATTTGAGGCTTATTGTCAAACCTCCTGGAGGAAGACAAGGGCTGTCTCCCAAATGCCACCTCGTTCCCTTCATAGTGCACTACTTACCTATCGGGCCCTGGTGAAAAAGTAATGCACTATCTAGAGAATAGGCTGCTGGGCTGCTCCTTACATGCTCAACAGAGAGAATTAACACACACAGCCACAAATGTCAATTCTGCATTCAACCACGACATACCATTCAAATGTATATATTTATTTTGTGTCTACAGACCTGAAATACATTAGATTAAAATGGAATATCCTGTGCTTTGGCTGAAAAATGTTCAGGAATAATAATAATAATAATAATGATGTGTTTTTCCTTGTTCTTTTTCCATTGAACACTTTGACTTCACAGGAAATGTTGTTAATATGTTATAGGAGCCATTGTGTCTGGCTAAACTCCTTTGTGGAGGGAGCGAGGCAATACCAAATCAGTTAGTTTTCTTAAAGGTTTTCAAGGAAAGGTTAAATTCCATGACTATGTACAGCACAGTGCCAGTTCCCAGAGATACTGTCTGTATAGGTTATGTTTATATTATAATATCTATATCGTTATTGAAGTTTGTATCTATATAATCAACTATAGCTATATTATATACTTATATACAGTACATTCAGAAAGTATTCAGACCCCTTGACTTTTTCCACAATCTGTTAAGTTACAGCCTTATTCTAAAATGGATTAAATAAAAAATAAAAAACTCATAAATCTAATCACAATACCCCATAATGACAAAGTGAAAACAGGTTTTTAGATATTTTTATTTTTGCCACGCTGATCCTCAACATTGGGGTATCTCAAGGGTGTGTGCTTAGTCCCCTCCTGTACTCCCTGTTCACCCAAGACTGTGCAGCCAAACACGACTCCAACACCATCATTAAGTTTGCTGACGACACAACAGTGGCAGGCCTGATCACCGACAGCGATGAGACAGCGTATAGGGAGGAGGTCAGAGACCTGGCCGTGTGGTGCCAGGACAACAACCTCTCCCTCAACGTGATCAAGACAAAGGAGATGATCGTGTGTGTGTGTGTGTGTGTGTGTGTGTGTGTGTGCGTGCGTGCGTGCGTGGTTATATCTGACCTATACAGTACCAGTCAAAAGTTTGGACACACCTACTCATTCAAGGGTTTTTCTTTATTTTTACTATTTTCTACATTGTAGAATAATAGTGACAGTAGGGCAGCGTTGCAGTTGTTTCCACGGCACCGGTGGGCCCGGCACCTACTACCACACCCTGTTCAAAGGCACGTCAATCTGTTGTGTTGCCCATTCACCCTCTGAATGGCACACACACACACACAATCCATGTCTCAATTGTCTCAAGGCTTAAAAAAATACGTCTCTTACCTTTCATCAACAATGACTGAAGTGGATTTAGTAACAGGTGACGTCAATAAGGGATCAAGGCTTTCACCTGGAATCACCTGGTCAGTCTATGTCATGGAAAAGAGCAGGTGTTCCTAATGTTTTGTACACTCAGTGTAGTGCACTACTTTGAACCAGAGCCCTATGTGCACTATGAAGGAAATAGTGCCTTTTGCGACACACCCTGTATGACAGAGGAATGGAAGCTTGGCTGGACAGCCTGAATAATGGCAACAGTAAAAGGTTTGTTTTAAAAACTGATAATAGACAGGACATCAGAAATACTACAGCTAATAACCTGGACTTTACTCAAGCCCAGATTTATACAAGACAGATCTGTTGCAAGGGAGCGTTAGCGTGACAGAGGTGGAATGCAATGTTGGACGTGCCTCACCGCTATGACACACAGGATGAACAGAGATGTCACGTCCCTGTCTTTGAAAACGTTTTTTTTTCCCCCTTCTGTTGCTGAGTGCAGATTGGCTTCTTGTGGATTATCAGCAATTACACCTAAATCCTTCCACATATCCTGAAATGACTCTGGGAGTGTGAGAGGAGAGCCCCACCCAGTGCTCCGGGACGGGGGAGAGCCCCAGGGAGGGACGGGGGAGAGCCCCACCCAGTGCTCTGGGACGGGGGAGAGCCCCAGGGAGGGAGGAGGGGAGAGCCCCAGGGAGGGAGGAGGGGAGAGCCCCAGGGAGGGAGGAGGGGAGAGCCCCAGGGAGGGAGGAGGGGAGAGCCCCAGGGAGGGAAGGAAGGGGAGAGCCCCAGGGAGGGAGGAGGGGAGAGCCCCAGGGAGGGAGGAGGGGAGAGCCCCAGGGAGGGAGGAGGGGAGAGCCCCAGGGGAGAGCCCCAGGGAGGGAGGAGGGGAAAGATTAAGATATCAGGTCATACGGCTTTTCTGGATTTGGTTGCTTTCATCACATATTTTTTTCTCTGACATTGAGTCTTACAAAACTGCCATTTTGATTATAACAAATAGAATTACTCCCAGAAAAATATAACCAAGCTTTTATGAAGTTTCTCTCAGGAGAAACTTCATAGGAGGAGAAGAAAGGTTTACGACCTTTATACGACCTTCCTACCTAGATTGTTTTCTATCACGTCATTCTTTGCACATTTTTTTTTAACAATATATAACATTGCTAATAACAGGTCAGGTCGCAGTTGTAGGTCGCAGTTGTAAATGGCCTACCTGGTTAAATAAATGTGAAATAAAAAATAAAATAAAGGCAGAATTAATTCAGGTTGGTGTGTAAGGTTGTAGGATAAATTATCAGTAGTTTATATCCAGTAGTGTTTTGTATTCAACCAGGGCTGTAATGAAGGTGTTGATTAAGATACATCAGATAATGTTGTTGGCATCAGTAGCAAACAGATAGCAGAGAACAGAGCAGAGCGGAAGGCAGACCTGGGTTCAAATTCTATTGGAAGAAATCATTTCAAATACTCTAGTTGGACTTGATGGAGCTTGCCTGGTGCTATGTGCAAACCCTGCCAATCTGGCACTCCAGGCAGGCTGAAGCAAAGGCGTAAAATATTTGAAAGATTGCAAATAGTATTTGAACCCAGGTGTGGTATCAGAGTGGAATGTACCCGAGATGCAAAGTAGCACACATAAACACGTCCATCCAACCCACAGGAGAATTACTGCGCACATCTTAGCTAGTCTTTCACAACAGTCTGAATATCTAACTGTATGTTCTGTAAGTGTAATGAAACACGAGGGGAGACAGAGAGCTGGTTTCAAGCGCAGGGCACAGCAGGTGTTTGTTTGTAAAGGACCACAGGAGGAGGCAGGTAGCTGGGTCCAGGGGCAGGCAGAAGGTCATACACAGGAGGAGGCAGGTAGCTGGGTCCAGGGGCAGGCAGGTCATACACAGGGGGTCCAAAAGGGCAACAGTACAGGCAGGGAAAAGGTGAGTAACGTAGTCCGGGAGATCAGGCAATACGCTGATAACAAGAAATCCGATAGGCTAAAGTACAGGCAGGGAATAGTTAAAAGGTGTTGTTAGTGAGGCAGGCCAAAACTATCATACACGGGAGGATTAAATCACCAGAATAACAGAGCTCTGAATAGAAGTGTGTCACTAAACAAACAATACCTCACAATGACGGGGTGCAAAGAACTGAACTAAATAGTGTGTGATAATGACATACAGGTGTGTGAACAGGGGAACAGAATTCAGGTGACTGGGATCTGGAGAGTGAGCTGCGTTCAGGGGATCTACGTGTTTGAGAGTTGGAAGCAGACGTTACAGTGCTGGAATAGTGGAGGCAGCTCCTGTTTTCATTACGACTTGCGGTTCCTCTCCAGTGTTTCTAAATCAATAACTGTTTAGTGGTCTGAAAATGTCAGAAACATTAACTTGATTGACCATGCTGTAGGTCATGTAATTGTTTATTACGTCCAATATGCTTTGTGGACTTCCACCGGAGAGAGGTTGCTCTCTGGTTTTGTGATGAAACTAATGTGTGGTTGAATTTATTCTTCTTATTGTCTCGGCCTTAGGCCTATATATCACAGTGGCAAGGCCTTAGGCCTATATATCACAGTGGCAAGGCATATGAACTAACAGGTTATAGAACAAACAACGAGTGTGAGCTGGAAAGTGAGCTGGAGAGTGAGCTGCGTATAGGTGATCTACGTGTATGAGAGTGTGAGCTGGAAAGTGAGCTGGAGAGTGAGCTGCGTATAGGTGATCTACGTGTATGAGAGTGTGAGCTGGAAGCAGACGTTACAGTAAGTAGCTGTTTCCATCTTATTCCCCACAGTAAGGGTTTCCAAATCTGTTCTCAATCTACAAAGAAGAGCTCTGCTTAAATCATTTAACAGTGTGATATTATGTTGATAAAAGTGCAACCTACTGCCAAAACCAGCAGGATTTTAAACACGAAGACACAAGAGGGAAACCAATTTATTCTACATTAACCCATGAAGCACGGAGGCCTACCATATACCTGCTCACCCTCCTGTTCAACCACTGAGAGGCCTAGACCTGCTCACCCTCCTGTTCAACCACTGAGAGGCCTAGACCTGCTCAGCCCTCCTGTTTCAACCACTGAGAGGCCTAGACCTGCTCACCCTCCTGTTCAACCCACTGAGAGGCCTAGACCTGCTCACCCTCCTGTTCAACCACTGAGAGGCCTAGACCTGCTCACCCTCCTGTTCAACCACTGAGAGCCTAGACCTGCTCACCCTCCTGTTCAACCACTGAAGGCCTAGACCTGCTCACCCTCCTGTTCAACCACTGAGAGGCCTAGACCTGCTCACCCTCTGTTTAACCACTGAGAGGCCTAGACCTGCTCACCCTCCTGTCAACCACTGAAGGTCTAGACCTGCTCACCCTCCTGTTCAACCACTGAGAGGCCTAGACCTGCTCACCCTCCTGTTCAACCACTGAGAGGTCCTAGACCTGCTCACCCTCCTGTCAACCACTGAGAGCCTAGACCTGCTCACCCTCCTGTTCAACCACCGAGCAGGCATAGACCTGCTCACCCTGAAAGACTGTATGTGCTAGGAGCTATCATCTACACCAAGCCAACGTTTCATGGACCTTCCTTGATTCATATTTTTATTCATTTTTTTTACATTTCACGATTGTTTACACCGATCTAAAATGACACACAAATCTGGCATTCTTAAACAAGCGGTACAATTCCAGAGGAAGAGAGAGAGAGAGAGAGCTACAGCTACCAGGACAAAATGAATGAGCTACAGGAATGAGCTACAGGACTAAATTAATGAGCTACAGGAATGAGATACAGGACTAAATTAATGAGCTACAGGAATGAGCTACAGACTAAATGAATGAGCACAAAGAGCTACAGGACTAAATGAATGAGCACACAGGACAAAATGAATGAGCTACAGGACAAAAATGAATGACGACAGGACAAATGAAAATGAGCTAACAGGAATTGAATACAGGACAAAATATATGATCTACAGGAATGAGATACAGGACTAAATGAATGAGCTACAGGAATGAGCTACAGGACTAAATGAATGAGCTACAGGACAAAATGAATGAGCTACAGGACTAAATGAATGAGCTACAGGAATGAGCAACAGGAATGAGCTACAGGACTAAATGAATGAGCTACAGGAATGAGCTACAGGACTAAATTAATGAGCTACAGGACTAAATGAATGAGCTACATGAATGAGATACAGGACAAAATTAATGAGCTACACGAATTAGATACAGGACAAAATGAATGAGCTACACGAATTAGCTACAGGACAAAATAAAAACCTTCCAACCCAAAAAGGCATGTGGTGTTGATGGTATCCTCAATGAAATGATCAAAAATACAGACAACAAATTCCAATTGGCTATAAAAAAAAACTCTATGAACATCATCCTTAGCTCTGGCATCTTCCCCAATATTTGGAACCAAGGACTGATCACCCCAATCCACGAAAGCGGAGACAAATTTGACCCCAATAACTACCGTGGGATATGCGTCAACAGCAACCTTGGGAAAATCCTCTGCATTATCATTAACAGCAGACTTTTACATTTCCTTAGTGAAAACAATGTACTGAGCAAATGTCAAATTGGCTTTTTGCCAAATTATCGTACAACAGACCACATATTAACCCTTCACACCCTAATTGACAAACAAACAAACCAAAACATAGGCAAAGTCTTCTCATGCTTTGTTGATTTAAAAAAAGCTTTCGACTCAATTTGCCATGAGGGTCTGCTTTTCAAATTGATGGAAAGTGGTGTTGGGGGTAAAACATACGACATTATAAAATCCATGTACACAAACAACAAGTGTACGGTTAAAACAGGCAAAATACACACACTTTCCTCCCACAGGGCCATGGGGTGAGACAAGGATGCAGCTTAAGCCCCACCCTCTTCAACATATATATTGACGAATTGGCCAGGGCACTAGAACAGTCTGCAGCACCCGGCCTCACCCTACTAGAATCTGAAGTTAAATGTCTACTCTTTCCTGATGATCTGGTGCTTCTGTCACCTACCATGGAGGGCCTACAGCAGCACCTAGATCTTCTGCACAGATTCTGTCAGACCTGGGCCCTGACAGTAAATCTCAGTAAGACTAAAATAATAGTATTCCAATAAAGGTCCAGTTGAACAGGACCACAAAAACAAATTCCATCTAGACACCATTGCCTAGAGCACACAACAAACGATATATACCTTGGCCTAAATATCAGCGCCACAGGTAACTTCCACAAAGCTGTGAACGATCGGAGAGACAAAGCAAGAAGGGCCTTCTATGCAATCAAAAGGAACATAAATTCGACATACCAATTGGGATCTGGCTAAAAATACTTGAATCAGTTATAGAACCCATTGCCCTTTATGGTTGTGAGGTCTGGGGTCTGCTCACCAACCAAGAATTCACAAAAGGGGACAAACACCAAATTGAGACTCTGGAAGCAGAATTCTGCAAAAATATCCTCCGTGTACAGCGTAGAACACCAAATAATGCATGCAGAGCAGAATTAGGCCGATACCCGCTAATGATCAAAATCAGGAAAAGAGCCATTAAATTCTACAACCACCTAAAAGGAAGCGATTCCAAAACCTTCCATAACAAAGCCATCACCTACAGAGAGATGAACCTGGAGAAGAGACCCCTAAGCAAGCTGGTCCTGGGGCTCTGTTCACAAACACAAACAGACCCCACAGAGCGCCAGGACAGCAACACAATTAGACCCAACCAAATTATGAGAAAAATGAAAAAATAATTACTTGACACATTGGAAATAATTTACAGAAACACTGAGCAGGTTACCTGACCACTGCGACTGACATCTACCAAAAAGCAATTAGTAGCCAAAAAATACAGTCTCTCCTGGACAACTTTTTAACCTTAACATTCTCCTTCAGCAATGGTGTAAATTTGGCCGTTTTGAACATAAACTTTATATTTGACAAATTAGCCTCCTGAAAAATGGTTTGATAATGATTGCAAAAATCTAAGAAAGTCATTGAGAAATATATCTCATCAAAAACACAGAGAACCAGACAACAAAAATATACGCCTTCAATATGGGGAAACACTGAAACAATACAAACACACCCTAAGAACAAAAAGGAACAGCACATTAGAAATCAGCTGGATGGAATTGAGGAATCCATAGAATCAAACCACTTCTGGGAGAATTGGAATAAATTAAACAAACCTCATCATGAGGAATTGGCTATCCAAAATGGGGATATGTGGAGAAATCACTTTGCAAACCTCTACAGCAATATAACAAAGAGCCCAGAACAAAAAGATATACAAGAAAAATTACAAATCCTTGAATTAGCAGTCAAAGACTATCAGAATCCTGTGGATACCCCAATTACAGAAGAAGAATTATTGGAAAATCTATGCACTCTCCAACCCAAAAAGGCCTGTGGTGCTGACGGTATTTTAAATGAAATGATCAAATATACAGACCACAAATTCAAATTGGCTAGACTCAAACTCTTCAACATTATCCTCACTGGAGGTATTTCCCCCGATATTTGGAACCAGGGATTGATCACACCAATCTATAAAAATGGAGACAAATTTGACCCAAATAATTACAGAGGAATTTGCGTTAACAGCAACTTGGGGAAAATTCTCTGCAGTATTATAAATAGCAGACTACATAATTTCCTTGACGAACACAACGTCCTGAGCAGAAGCCAGATTGGATTTCTAAAAAATTATCATACAACAGACCACATTTACACCCTCCACACTCGAATTGATAAACAAGTTAACCAAAACAAAGGCAAAATCTACTCGTGTTTTGTAGATTTCAAGAGAGCATTTGATTCAATTTGGCACGAAGGTCTTTTTTATAAACTAATAGAAAGTGGTATTGGAGGGAAAACATATGATTTTATTAAATCAATGTACACTAAAAACAAATGTGCGGTTAAAATTGGCAACAAGCAAACAGACTTCTTCTCTCAGGGACGGGGAGTGAAACAGGGCTGCCCAATAAGTCCAACACTATTTAACATCTACATTAATGAATTGGCAAAAACATTAGAAGAATCGGCAGCACCTGGTATCACCCTACACAACACTGAAATCAAGTGTCTGCTGTACGCAGATGACCTGGTGCTGCTGTCTCCCACTAAAGAGGGGTTACAGCAGCACCTAGATCGTCTTCACAGGTTCTGTCAGACCTGGGCTCTGACCGTTAACCTAAAAAAAACAAATATAATGATATTCCKAAAAAMGTRCGGAAATKAGYATGACAAATATAAATTCTATTTGGACACAGTTCTATTTGAACACACCAAAAACTACACATATCTAGGACTAAATATCAGCAACACAGGTAGCTTTCACATGGCTGTGAATGAGCTGAGAGACAAAGCAAGAAGAGCATTCTATGCCATTAAAAGGAACATCAAAATCGAAATTCCAATTAGAATCTGGCTCAAAATGTTCCAATCAGTTATAGAACCAATTTCTCTATATGGCAGTGAAGTATGGGGTCCACTCTCTAATAATGAATTTACCAAATGGGACAAACATCCAATCGAAATACTGCATGCAGAGTTTTGCAAGACTGTATTGCAAGTGCAAAGAAAAACTCCAAATAACGCATGTAGAGGAATGGGGCCAATACCCCCTCCTCATTCGAATAGAAAACAGAGCTCTACAATGTCAAGAGATGAAACAAGAGAAGAGTCCCCTCAGCCAGCTGGTTCTGAGGCTCAGTTCACCAACCCAAACCAACCCCATAGAGCCTCAGGACAGCACTCAGAAAATCTGGCCCAACCAAATCATCACAAAACAAAAAGAAAAATATATCACCTATTGGAAAGACACCACAAAAAATCAAAGTAAACTTCAATGCTATTTGGCTCTAAACAGACAGTACATGGTGGCAGACTATCTGACCACTGTGACTGATAGAAAACAGAGGAAAACATTGATTGGGTACAGACTCAGTGATCACAGTCTGGCTTTAGAGACCGGTCATTACAGACAAACCTGGCTGCCCAGAGAGGACAGGCTGTGCTCACTCTGCTCCAGGGGAGAGGTAGAGACAGAGCTGCATTCCCTATTACAATGTGACAAATACTCAGACCTAAGATAATATTTATTTCCAAAAATTATAATTCACTACAAAGATTTTGAAACTATAAAAGATGAAGAAAAAATCAAATATTTATTGGGTGAAAAGCCAAATATGTGTCCTCCTGCCACAACCTGAGGCACAGCCAGTGAAAAGTGCAAAGTAATGTTGATAATATTTCCCATCTTGTTTTGTTTTGTCTTTCATACCAGGTCATGTGTCTTCTCAGTCATGTTGACACTGGTCTACTACCAGGTCATGTGTCTTCTCAGTCATGTTGAGACTGGTCTACTACTGTTGCTTTAATGTATTGTTGTTCTGATTAATATTGTTGTTGTAGTTGTTGTTAATGGTAATCCCATGTCCACTACTATTATTATTGCTGTTGGTCCCACCATTTATTTATATATAAATATATATTATACATATATATTTTTATTTTATTTACATTTTTCGATATGTATACTTTGACAATGTAAGTAATAATGAACTTGCCATGTCAATAAAGTCAATTGAATTTAATTGAATTGAGAGAGAGAGAAACTATTCTCTCATGTTGTTGCCCAGAGAGGAGAGAGAGAGAGAGAGACTATTCTCATGTTGTTGCCCAGACAGAGAGAGAGAGAGAGAGAGAGTTAAACTATTCTCATGTTATTGCCCAGAGAGAGAGAGAGAGAGAGCGAGAGAGAGAGAGAAACTATTCTCATGTTATTGCCCAGAGAGAGAGAGAGAGAGGGTCCTCATACATACAATGTGTGACTCTGTCGCTATCAATAGATCGAATCACTTTCTTTAAAAGAGAATATGTATAAAAAAAATTGAGGCTTCATATAAATTATAATCAAACATATTTTGTAGAGGAATAACATTTTGGGGAAATCAGGTCTAGWCTTTATTTTCCTTATCCATTATTATTAATTAATATTATCTTCTTTAAAAAAAATCATTATTACTATTATTATTATCATAAAATAGCCTATCCTAAAAGATTTCTTGAGTTAAACTACGTACAGGAAATGAGCTTTTCCCTCAAATGAAACAAAATCATATAATATCTCAATAAACAATTATTTGAAACAATTACGTGAAAAAGGGGCCCTGGTGAAGAAAGTTTGCGAACCTCTGGAGGTAAATCTTTACGAATTAATACAAAATGAAAAGCTGAAATGTCTTGAGTCAATAAGTATTTAACCCTTCATTATGGCGATGCCTAAATAAGTACAGGAGTAAAAATGTGCTTAACAAGTCACATAATAAATCCCATGGACTCTGTGTAATAATAGTGTTTAACATGATATTTGAATGACWAKCTCATCTCTGTACCCCATACATACAATTATCTGTAAGGTCCCTCAGTCGAGCAGTGAACTTCAAACACATATTCAACCACAAAGACCAGGGAGGTTGGTCCAATGCTTCACAAAGAAGGGCACCTATTGGTAGATGGGTAACAATAGAAAAAAGCCGACATTGAATATCTCTTTGAGCATGGTGAAGTTATTAATTACACTTTGGATGGTGTATCAATACACCCAGTCACTACAAAGATACAGGCGTCCTTCCTAACTCAGTTGCCGTAACACAGTAAAGCTTAACAGTTTATTTTCATTGTGGATAAAGAGAGAATAGAGAATAGAGCATAGAGCACAGGCAAAATCCTTGAGGAAAACCCGGTTCAGTCTGCTTTCCAACCGACACTGGGAGACAAATTCACCTTTCAGCAGGACAATAACCTAAAAGTCCAAAATACTCTGACTTGACAAAACATTAAGAACACCTGCTCTTTCCATGACATAGARTGACCAGGTGAATCCAGGTGAAAGCTATGATCCCTTATTGATGTCAGTTATTAAATCCACTTCAATCAGTGTAGATGAAGGAGGAGGAGACGGGTTAAAGAAACTTAAAGAAGGATTTTTAAACCTTGAGACAACTGAGACATGGATTGTGTTTGTGTGTCGTTGAGGGTGAATGGGCAAGACAACAGATTTAAGTGCCTTTTGGTATGGTAGTAGGTGCCAGGCGCACCGGTTTGTGTCAAGAACTGCAAACGCTGCTGGGTTCTTCCGCGCTCAACAGTTTCCGGTGTGTGTATCAAGAATGGTCCACCACCCAAAGGACATCCAGCAAACTTGACACAACTGTGGGACGCATTGGAGTCAACATGGACCAGCATCCCTGTGGAACGCTTTCGACACCTTGTAGAGTTCATGACCCGACCAATTGAGGCTGTAACAATGCATCCTTTCAGTCATAGGTAAGTTCATAGGTCGCAAGGAAACAACAAACATACAAAATACAGTCCTACAAAACCAGGACTATTCAGCCATACAAACTTGGACTATTCACATCCTACAAACGTGGACTATTTGCAGACCTACAAACGTGGACTATTTGCAGACCTACCAACGTGGAACTATTTGCCAGACCTACAAACGTGGACTATTTTGCAGACCTACAAACATGGACTATTTGCAGACCTACAAACGTGGACTATTTGCCAGACCTACAAAACGTGGACTATTTGCAGACCTGCGAAACGTGGACTATTTGCAAGCATAGAAACGTATAAAGTTAGACAATTAATTTACAAAGGGATAGAGTTTTAAACATATCTGCCGTTCCTTGGCTTTGTGCTAGAAGGGGCATATGGGGTACATTCCAAGACAACAACCAATCCAGATGCTTAAGGACAGGATTAATTCTACCCTTCTGTGGCAGACGGTAGCCTACATCGTCCAATCTTATTGAAACAGGGAGCAAAGATTGGTGAAAGCTCTTAGATTTTAACTTGATTAAATTTCAGCCAGAAGTTGAGGGCTCTCAAATTGTTCCCAGTGGTCTTAGGAAATAATTTGGCTATAGAACAACTGCGGTTGGTTGTTTTGTTTCCTGTAAGTTCTGGTTCATTTTTGTTCTGTAGTCACTGCTGATGATATTCCCGCCCGTCTCACTGTACTGTAACAAATGAGCTAATAATGGGTTATTATTAAAGAAATAAAGACATGAGTAAATATGAAACGTTTTTATTTTGATTCACATACAGATGTCATTTGTAATTCTGGGTGCTGTATATATGTTCAGAACTTATGTGAAACAGCACAGTTGAAAAATATATGGCAAAATAGAAACTGATGGGTGTTCAGAGATAGATGGGAGGGGTTGAGGGGAGCTGAAAGGATGGGACTGGATGGTGTTCAGAGATAGATGGGAGGGGTTGAGGAGCTGAAGGATTGGACTGGATGGTGTTCAGAGATAGATGGGAGGGTTGAGGGGAGCTGAAGGATGGGACTGGATGGTGTCAGAGATAGATGGGAAGGGTTGAGGGGAGCTGGGATGGGACTGGATGGTGTTCAGAGATAGATGGGAGGGGTTGAGGGAGCTGAAGGATGGGACTGGATGGTGTTCAGAGATAGATGGAGGGGTTGAGGGGAGCTGAAGGATGGGACTGATGGTGTCAGCGATAAGATGAGAGTGGTTGAGGGGAGCTGAAGGATGGGACTGGATGGTGTTCAGAGATAGATGGGAGGGGTTGAGGGGAGCTGAAGGATGGGACTGGATGGTGGTCAGAAATAGATGGGAGGGGTTGAGCGGAGCTGAAGGATGGGACTAAAAACAAACA
Source organism: Salvelinus sp. IW2-2015 (assembly GCF_002910315.2). NCBI lineage: Eukaryota > Metazoa > Chordata > Actinopteri > Salmoniformes > Salmonidae > Salvelinus > Salvelinus sp. IW2-2015. Next base: position 11,045 of record NW_019943271.1, on the reverse strand, counting down.
AAAGATAACTAAATAAAATATACTGCGTCTGTAAAAATGTATATACTGTAGTATGTACAGGGCATTCGGAAAGTATTCAGACCCCTTGACTTTTTCCACATTTTGTTATGTTACAGACATTCTACAGTGGATTAAATATATATTTTTGCCCCTCATCAATTCACACACAATACCCCATAACGACAAAGCAAAAATGTTTTTTTTTAGAAATGTTTGCAAATTTACTACAAATAAAAACTGAAATATCACATTTACATAAATATTCAGACCGTTTATTCAGTACTTTGTTGAAGCACCTTTGGCAGTGATTACAGCCTTAAGTCTTCTTGGGTTTGACGCTACAAGCTTGGCACACCTGTATTTGGGGAGTTTCTCCTATTCTTCTCTGCAGATCCTCTCAAGCTCTGTCAGGTTGGATGGGGAGCGTCGCTGAACAGTTATTTTCAGGTCTCTCCAGAGATGTTCGATCAGGTTCAAGTCCGGGCTCTGGCTGGGCCACTCAAAGACATTCAGAGACTTGTCCCGAAGCCACTCCTGCGTTGTCTTGGCTGTGTGTGCTTAGGGTCGTTGTCCTGTTGGAAAGTGAACCTTCGCCCCCAGTCTGAGGTCCTGAGCTCTCTGGAGCAGGTTTTCATCAAGGATCTCTCTTTACTTTGCTGCGTTTAAACAATAACATTTWAAAAAAAATAAGTCTGTAACGTAACAAAATGTGGAAAAAGTCAAGGYGTCTGAATACTTTCAGAATGTGCTGGAAGTAGAAGCCTAAGTGTTGTTGTCCACTAGTTAACTCCAATTAGACGGAAAATAACAAAGGAAAATATATTTAAAAAATATATATATTTTATATATACATTTACCAAAAAATATATATTGGGGGATTGGAAATGATGCAGACAATTACATTGATGGAAGCTACAACCTATCTGATATATTAAAGTTGATTCAGTGTTTCCTGGTACGTGCGTCTTTGAAGGTATCTAGAATAGTTTCTCTGATGGTAGTTATTTGGTCTATAGTTTTAAACATGTCTCATAGTCTGGTTGAACATGGCATTTATCTCCTGTGTAGATGTTACATATACAATTATAACAAGCTAATATGTCTATGGCTTGTGTCCCAAATGATATCCGAGTCCCTGTGTAGTGCCATAATGTTGACCCGGAGAACTATGGACCCTGGTCAGATGTCATTTGGGACACAGCCCATGTTAGTAACGCAAACATGCAAGTTACAAAGATTACAGCAGCGTATCAATACTATACACAGTATATAAACTTACACAAGGTATTTCAGTACCTCCCGTAGCTTAGACTCAAAGTTACATATGAGTTTGAGGGAACTAGAAGTTTCCGCAGTCAACCGAGCTTTAGTAGGATCAATGTCTCAAGATATACACTGTGTCATGCTTATAGATGTGGTGCGGTCAAATATTCACCCTTGCATGATTCACAATTTCTTCTAAAACAAGTTGAACTTGAAAATAACTTTAGGTGTTTATACATGCATTCTTTGATTTACCTATGATCAAAAATGAAATGGAGATTTTTCAATTCAAAGTAAAAAAAAAATGACCTGAACTAAATAATACAAATTAATTTGTTTTTCGAGGCAGTGATTCTGGTTAAATGTAATGTTTCTCACCTGTGGTAGACTACAGAGTATAAATAGTCATTCAACCAGCTTTGAAAAGAAGAAACGGAACATTCTGCTCCATTGTAAAGTGCAAGGGTGCTAATATATTTGACAGCATCTGTAACAATATAAATATCAGCACTAACGAAGCCTGGCGTGGAAGACGTTATTTCCTGTTATCAGAGGGAAATAAATGGATGACACTGAGGGGATCCATGGTCCTGGTTAGAGTTTCTGGAGGGGATCCATGGTCCTGGTTAGGGGTTCTGAGGGGATCCATGGTCCTGGTTAGGGGTTTCTGAGGGGATCCATGGTCTGGTTAGGTTTCCGAGGGGGATCCATGGTCCCTGGTTAGGGTTTGAGGGGATCCATGGTCCTGGTTAGGGTTTCTGAGGGATCCATGGTCCTGGTAGGGTTCGAGGGATCCATGGTCCTGGTTAGGGTTTCTGAGGGGATCCATGGTCCTGGTTAGGTGTTTCTGAGGGGATCCATGGTCCTGGTTAGGGTTTCTGAGGGGATCCATGGTCCTGGTTAGGGTTTCTGAGGGGATCCATGGTCCTGGTTAGGGTTTCTGAGGGGATCCATGGTCTGCTGGTTAGGGTTTCTGAGGGGGTCCATGGTCCTGGTTAGGGTTTCTGGAGGGGGATCCATGGTCCCTGGTTAGGGTTTCTGAGGGGATCCATGGTCCTGGTTAGGGTTTCTGAGGGAATCCATGGTCCTGGTTAGGGTTTCTGAGGGATCCATGGTCCTGGTTAGGGTTTCTGAGGGGATCCATGGTCCTGGTTAGGGTTTCTGAGGGGGTCCATGGTCCTGGTTAGGTTTCTGAGGGGATCCATGGTCCTGGTTAGGGTTCTGAGGGAATCACATGGTCCTGGTTAGGGTTTCTGGGGATCCATGGCCTGGTTTGAGTTTCTAGGGAATCGCATGGTCCTGGTTAGGGTTTCTGAGGGGGTTCCAGGCGTCCTGGTTAGGGTTTCTGAGGGGATCCATTGGTCCTGGTTAGGGTTTCTGAGGGGTCCATGGTCCATGGTAGGGTTTCTGAGGGGGTCCATGGTCCTGGTTAGGGTTTCTATGAGGGGATCAATGGTCCTGGTTAGGGGTTCTGAGGGGATACATGGTCCTGGTTAGGGTTTCTGAGGGGATACATGGTCCTGGCTTAAGGGTTTCTGAGGGGATCCATGGTCCTGGTTGGTGTCTGAGGGGATCATGGTCCTGGTTAGGGTTTCTGAGAGGATCCATGGTCCTTGGTTAGAGTGTCTGAGGGGATCCATGGTCCTGGTTAGGGTTTCTTGAGGGTCCATGGTCTGGTTAGTGTTTCTGAGGCGATCCAGTGTCCTGGTTAGGGTTTCTGAGGGGATCCATGGTCATGGTTAGAGTTTTTGAGGGGATCCATGGTCCTGGTTAGGGTTTCTGAGGGGATCCATGGTCTGGTTAGTGGTTTCTGAGGCGACTCCATTGGGTCCTGTTAGGGTTTCTGAGGGGATCCATGGTCCTGGTTAGGGTGTCTGAGGTGATCCATGGTCCTGGTTAGGGTTTCTGAGGGGATCCATGGTCTCGGTTAGGGTTCTGAGGGGATACATGGTCCTGGTTAGGGTTTCTGAGGGATACAATGGTCCTGGTTAGGGTTTCTGAGGGATCCATGGTCCTGGTTAGTGTGTCTGAGGGGATCCATGGTCCTGGTTAGGGTTTCTGAGAGGGATCCACGGTCCTGGTTAGAGTTTCTGAGGGATCCATGGTCCTGGTTAGGGTTTCTGAGGGGATCCATGGTCCTGGTTAAGGGTTTCTGAGGGGGATCCATGGTCTGGTTAGAGTTTTGAGGTGGATCCATGGTCCTGGTTAGGGTTTTGGAGGGATCCATGGTCCTGGTTGAGGTTTCTGAGGGGATCCATGGTTATGGTTAAGTTTCTGAGGGATCCACGATCCTGGTGAGTTTTATGGGATCCACGGTCCTGGTTAGGGTTTCTGAGGGGATCCATGGTCCTGGTTAGGGTTTTCTGAGGGGGGTCCATTGGTCCTGGGTTAAGGTTTCTGAGAGGATCAATGGTCCTGGTTAGTGTTCCTGAGGGGTCCATGGTCCTGGTTAGGGTTTCTGAGGGGATCCATGGTCCTGGTTAGGGTTCTGAGGGGATAAATGGTCTGGTTAGGGTTTCTGAGGGGATCCATGGTCCTGGTTAGGGTTTCTGAGGTGACCCATGGTTCCTGGTTAGGGTTTCTGAGGGGAGTCCATGGTCCTTGGTTAGGGTTCTGAGGGGATACATGGTCCTGGTTAGGGTTTCTGAGGGGATCCATGGTCTTGGTTAGGGTTTCTGAGGCGGACTCCACATTGGTCCTGGTTAGAGTTTCTAAGGGGATCCATGGTCCTGGTTAGGGCTTCTGAGTGATCCATGGTCCTGGTTAGGTTTCTGAGGGGAATCCAATTGTCTGGTTAGGGTTTCTGAGGGGGTCCATTGTCTCTGGGAATATGGTTCTGAGGGAATCCATGGTCCTGGTTAGGGTTCTTGAGGGGAAACCATGGTCCTGGTTAGGGTTTCTGATGGGGGATCCATGGTCCTGGTTAGAGTTTTCTAAGGGTAATCCATGTCTGGTTAGGGTTTTCTGAGGTGATCCATGGTCCTGGTGAAGTTTCGAGGGGATCCATGGTCCTGGTTAGGTTTCTGAGGGGTCCATGGTCCTGGATTAGGGTTTTTTGAGGGGATCCATGGTCCTGGTTAAGGTTTCTGAAGAGGATCCATGGTCCTTGTTAGAGTTCTTGAGGGGATCCATGGTCCTGGTTAGGGTTTTTGAGGGGAATCCATGGTCTGGTTAGAGTTTCTGAGGGGATCCATGGTCCTGTTAAGGTTCTGAAGGATCCATGTCCTGTGTAGAGTTTCTGAGGGGTCCATGGTCCTGGTTAGGTGGTTCTGAGGGATCCATGGTCCTGGTTAGAGTTTTCTTGAGGGGATCCATGGTCCTGGTTAGAGTTTCTGAGGGGATCCATGGTCCTGGTTAGGGTTTTCTGAGGGGGTCCGCATGGTCATGGTTAAGGTTTCTGAGAGGATCCATGGTCCTGGTTAGTGGTTTCTGAGGGGTCCATGGTCCTGGTTAGGGTTTCTGAGGGAATCCATGGTCCTGGTTAGGGTTTCTGAGGGGATAAATGGTCCTGGTTAGGGTTTCTGAGGGGATCCATTGGTCCTGGTTAGGGTTTCTGAGGTGATCCATGGTCCTGGTTAGGGTTTCTGAGGGATCATGTCCTGGTTAGGGTTCTAGGGGATACATGGTCCTGGTTAGGGTTCTAAGGGGATCCATGGTCCTGGTTATGGTTTCTGAGGGGATCCATGGTCCGGTTAGGGTTTCTGAGGGGATCATAGGTCCTGGTTAGAGTTTCTGAGGTGATCCAATGTCCTGGTTAGGGTTTCTTGAAGGGTCCATGGTCCTGGATAGGGTTTCTGATGGAATCCATGGTCTGGTTAGGGTTTCTGAGGGATCCATGGTCCTGGTTAGGTTCTGAGGGGATACATTTATGGGTCCTGCGTTAGGGTTTCTAAGGGGATCCATGGTCCTGGTTAGGGTTTCTGAGCGGATCCATGGTCCTGGTTAGGGTTTCTGAGGGGATCCATGGTCCTGGTTACAGTTTCTAAGAGGGATCCATGGTCCTGGTTAGGGTTGTCTGAGGGGATCATGGTCGGTTACTTTGGTGATCCATGTCCTGCGTTAGGGTTTCTGAGGGGATCCATGGTCCTGCGATAAGGGTTTTCTGAGGGATCCATGGTCCTGGTTAGGTTTCTGAGGGGATCCATGGTCCTGGTTTAGGGTTTTGTGAAGGGGTTATCCATGGTCCTGGTTAGGGTTTCTTAAGGGGATCCATGGTCCTGGATAGGGTTTCTGAGGGGATCCATGGTCTCTGGTTAGGGTTCTGAGGGGATACATGGTCCTGGTTAGGATTTCTGAGGGAGATCCATGTCCGGTTGAGTTCTAATGGGATCTATGGTCCTGGTTAGGTTTTTGAGGGGATCCATGGTCCTGGTTAAGGTTTCTGAGAGGATCCATGGTCCTGGTTAGGTGTTTCTGATGGGATCCATGGTCCTGGTTAGGGTTTCTGAGGGATCATTATCCTGGTTAGAGTTTCTGAGGGGGATTCCATGTCCTGGTTAGGGTTTCCTGAGGGGGTCCATGGTCCTTGGGATAGGTGTTTCTGTAAGGAATCATGGTCCTGGTTAGGTTTTCTGCACGGAATAAATGGTCCTGGTTAGGGTTTCTGAGGGGGAACATGGGTCCTGGTTAGAGTTTCTGAGGTGATCATGGTCCTGGTTGGGTTTCTGAGGGATCCTGGTTCCAGGTTAGGTTTTTCTGAGGGATGACATGGTACCTGTTAGCGTTTCTGATGGGATCCTGGGTCCGGTTAGGGTTTCTGAGGGGATCCATGATCCTGGTTAGGGTTTCTTGAGGGGATCCATGGTTCCTGGTTAGGGGTTTCTGAGGGGATCCATGAATCCTGGTAGGGTTTCTGAGGGATCCATGGTCCTGGTTTAGGGTTTCGAGGGATCCAATGGTCCTTGGTTAGAGTTTCTAAGGGGATCTATGGTCCTGCTTAGGGTTTCTGAGAGGGACTCCATGGTCCTGGTTAAGGTTTCTGAGAGGATTCCATGGTCCTGTTAGTGTTTCCTGAGGGGATTCCCATGGGTCCTGGTTAGGGTTTCTGAGGGGATCATTAGTCCTGGTTAGAGTTTCTGAGGGATCCAATTCGGTTTAGGGTTTTCTGAGGGGTCCATTGCGTCCCTGGATAGCGGTTTCTTGAGGGAATCCATGGTCCTGGTTAGGTTTCTAAGGGGAGATAAATGGTCCTGGTTAGGGTTTCTGAGGGATCCAAGGTTCCTGGTTAGAGTTTCTGAGTGATCCATGGTTCCTGGTTAGGGTTTCTGAGGGATCCATGGTCCTGGTTTAGGGTTTGAGAGTATACAGGTCCTGTTTAGAGTTTCTGAGGTGCTACATTGGTCCTGGTTAGGATTTCTGAGGAATCCATAGTCCTGGTTAGAGTTTCTAAAGGGATCTATGGTCCTGGTTAGGGTTTTGACGAGGGATCCATGGTCCTGGTTAAGGTTTCTGATGAGGATCCATGTCCTGGTTAGTGTTTCTGGATGGATCATAGGCCTGGTTTAGGGTTTCTGAGGGGATCATTAGTCCTGGTTAGAGTTTCTGAGGGGATCCAATGTCCTGGTTAGGCGTTTTGAGGGGTCCATGGTCCTGGATAGGGTTTCTGAAGGTACCCATGGTCCTGGTTAGGGAGTTGATTTCTGACGGTATAAATCCTGGTTTAGGGGTTTTCTGAAGGGGAATCCATGGTCTCTGGTTAGAGTTTCTGAGGTGTCCATGGTCCTGGGTTAGGGTTTCTGAGGGGATCATGTCCAGTTAGGGTTCTGAGGGATACCATGGTCCCTGGTTAGCGTTTCTGAGGGGATCCATGGTCCTGGTTAGGTTTCTGAGGGATCGCATTGATCCTGGTTAGGGTTTCTGGAGGGATCCATGGGTCCTGGGTTAGGGTTTCCTGAGGGATCCATGATATCCTTGCGTTAGGGTTTCTAGGGGATCCCATGGTCCTGCGTTAGGGTTTCTGAGGGGAATCCATGGTCCTGGTTAGAGGTTTTCTAAGGGGATCATGGTCCTGCTTAGGGTTTTCTGAGGGGA
>NW_019943271.1:0-1089 GCF_002910315.2 Salvelinus sp. IW2-2015 | reverse complement strand
AGGGTTTCTGAGGGGATCCATGGTCCTGGTTAGGGTTTCTGAGGGGATCCATGGTCCTGGTTAGAGTTTCTGAGGGGATCCATGGTCCTGGTTAGAGTTTCTGAGGGGATCCATGGTCCTGGTTAGAGTTTCTGAGGGGATCCATGGTCCTGGTTAGGGTTTCTGAGGGGATACATGGTCCTGGTTAGGGTTTCTGAGGGGATACATGGTCCTGGTTAGGGTTTCTGAGGTTTCAAAATTCCAATAACTTTCCAAAAGTTCCAGTAACTTTGCCAAAATTACCAGGTTTTCCCGAAATTCTGGTTAGTGGATTCCCGAATTACCTGATTATTCCTGCCTGATTAGGGGATTCCAACCAGGATTTGGGGAAAATTACCAGAATTTTGCCTTGTGAACAGTAATCTGGTTTAAACTAAACTTTGCTTTGGTGAGTTAAGACCGAGTAAGCATGACTAGTACATTTTAAAAAAAACATGGAAATGAATTTCGTAAAGTCCTGGCATTCATAACTTGAGACACTATTCGTTAAGACATGTGTTGGAATATAATAGGTCCAATAGGTATATAATATGGTTTCTATTGGATATGTATAGCATCCATACATTACAGGTCACAGCATGTAGTTCTGGTATTCGTTTTACAGGAAGAAAATATAAACTTTATATTAATGGACAACATCCCTCCATTTCAAGTCTGTTTATAAATCCACTTCCAACTCAGCGGTTAGTCATTAGTGGTTAGCCAGTCTCACTGTATCTCTGGATAAGCACAGATCAACACCAGAGGTGCGTTCAACCAGGCGAACAGTTTGTGATTGTTAGCTAACAGAAGCTAACACATTCTATTTGATTTGTGTAAGCAACAAAAAATTAGCTAGCAGTCTGAAAAGATGTGGAGTGATGGAGCACATATCCACACCAGGAGTCATAGAGGATCACAAAGCCACACCAGGAGTCATAGAGGATCACAGAGCCACATCAGGAGTCATAGAGGATCACAGAGCCACACCAGGAGTCATAGAGGATCACAAAGCCACACCAGGAGTCTTAGAGGAGCACAGAGCCACACCAGGAGTCATAGAGGATCACA
>NW_019943270.1:145698-153921 GCF_002910315.2 Salvelinus sp. IW2-2015 | reverse complement strand
GGGTAATAATGTACCGTACTGTCTTGTTGTATTTAGCGGTAAGCGAATGTATACTGGTAGACTAATGTAATACTTGTAGACCTGACGGTATATAATGTAATACTTATGCTATTCGGTAAATAATGGTAATATAATGAGAGTACAGTTATAGGTACACTATGTAACTACTGTAATCTACGGTAAAATGTTGACTAATGTAACTGAATGTACCAGTATGTATCTACGAATGTAACTAATGTAATGAATGGGTGTACTGTCTCTGACGGTAATACGTAATGTAATAATGTAGTAATGTACTAATGTGTCTACGGTAAGAATGAAGTGGGGTACCGGACTGTACCTATGGTAAGCTAATCCGCAAGATTGTAGGGTCTACGTAAGTAATGTGAATAAATGGTAAGCTAGATGTACCTATCTGGTAGATACATTAGGTACATTAGTTACCGTAGATACAGTAGTTACAGTAGATACATTAGGTATATTAGTTACCGTAGTTACAGAAGTAACACTGGGTACATTATTTACCGTAGATACAGTAATTACAGTAGTTACAATAGGTAAGGTAGGTACATTATTTACAGTAGGTACAGTAGGTATATTAGTTACAGTAGCTACAGTAGTTAAATTATTTACAGTAGTTACAGTAGGTAAGGTAAGTACATTATTTACAGTATGTACATTTGTTATCGTAGGTACATTAGTTATCGTAGGCTCATTAGTTACAGTAGGTACATTATGTACATAAGGTACATTAGTTAGATTATTTACAGTAGGTACGTTAGTTACAGTAGGTACATTATTTACTGTAGGTACAGTAGTTACATTAGTTACCATATGTACATTAGTTACAGTAGGTACATTATTTACAGTAGATATAGTTATATTGAGTACAGTAGGTACAGTACTTGCAGTACTTACAGTAGGTACCGGCAGGGTCAAATACAACCCCCCTTACGAGGGTTATGTCCCTCTTTAACTCTCTCCTTCTTTCCTTCTACATCTTTCTCTTCTCTCTCTTTAATGGTCTCCTTCTCTCCCTCTTTACCCCTCTCTCTCTCTTCTCTCATTCTTTACCTCTCTCCTTCCCTCCCTATTTAACTCTCTCTCTTCTCACTCTCTTTACCCCTCTCTCTCTCTTCTCTCCTTCTTTACCTCTCTCCTTCCCTCCCTATTTAACTCTCCCTTCTCTCCCTCTTTACCCCTCTCTCTCTCTTCTCTCCCTCTTTACCCCTCTCTCCTTCTCTCCCTCTTTACCTCTCCTTTCTCCCAATACCCCACGCATATCTCCCAGTGTGTTGAGGAGGGGATGAGGGAGAAAGACAGGGGGAAGAAATGGAGACAGGAGGAGGGGGATATGATTAGGCCTTGATTCTATTTTTAACTATCTGATGTATGGCCATGCTTAACTGCTTTAATTGAGTAATATTCCGGGAAGCATGAATCATTTTGGAGAAACTGTGATTGATGGATGGATGGATTATTGGAGAGAAGAGAGGAGGAGGGGAGGAAGGGGAGTGAAGATGGCGAGGGAGAAGGAGTGATGGTACAGAGAGGGAGTGATAGAGAGAACAGGTAAAGAGAAGCGAGGAGAGAGAGATTGAGAGAGAGATTGGGAGAAGAGAGAGAGAGAGAGTTGAGAGAGAGAGCAAAGAGGAGAGAGAGAGAGAGAGAAGAGAGAGAGAGAGAGAGAGAGAGAGAGAGAGAGAGGAAGCGAGAGAGAGAGAGAGAGAGGAGAGAGGAGAGAGAGAGAAGAGAGAGGAGAGAGGAGGTAGGGAGAGGATAGAGATGTGGAGAGAGAAGGAGAGAGCGAGAGGAGAGAGAGAGGAGAGAGTGAGGAGAGAGAGATATGAGAGACTTATTGTAGCGAGAGGGAGGAATTGTCAAGAGGAGAGGAGAAGGAGAGAAGGGGAGTTGAGACGAGATGTCATGGTAATGGAGGGGAAGCGGAGGAGGGAGAGAGACGCTTCGAGGAGAGCTATACTTGCCAAAAATGATAGACAAGCTACGCAGAGAACGTAGACAGAGTGGACGAGGGGAACTCATGAGATTTATTCTCCGCCCTAGTCCTTCATAAGAGCCTCTCTTTCACCTTTAATTCTGCTCTCTATCAGGGTCGATTGCAAGTTTCGAGTAAGGACCAGTCGTCTTCTACGCTCAGCTCTCTCTTCTTCCTCCCTTCCTCTCTGTCTTCCTCCCCTCCTCTCTCTTTATTCCGCCTTCCTTCTTTCCCTCTCTCCCTAGACTCCCCCCCTTTCTCATCTCTGTGCATACATCAGGCCCCTTCATCCCTTTACTTCTTTTTTCTCTATTCCTCATCTCTCCTCTTCTACCATTTTACCCCTTCCCACGACCTTCTCTATGTCCTCTGTCCTTTTCTCTCTCTCTCCCTCTTCTCTCTCTATCTCGCTCTCCATCTTTCCTCCCTTCCCCCCTCCCAGACCTGTCTCATGGACCTCGGCTCTCTACATTCTTCTTCCATCTCTCTCTCTTCCTCCCCTTCCCCCCTCCAGACCCCTCTTTTTGCTCCTCTCTGTTCCCCCCTTCGCCCATCCGTCTATCTCTCCCCTCTTCTTCCTCCCTTTTACGCCCTCCCAGATCTTTTCTGATGCCCTGTCCTTTCTTTCTCTCTTCCCTCTCTCTTCTATTCTCGCTCCTCTTTCCTCCCTTCTCTCCCCCTCCCTACGACTCCTTCTTCTGCGCATCCCTGTCCTATCTCTCTCCTCTTCCTCTCTCCTCTCTTCCCCCCTCTCCCAGAACCTGTCCTGGCCTGCAGCAGTAGACCCAGTAGTATTCAGGGTGACTCTATGCGCTCCAATGGCTACAGGTGCCCTTGACAGGAACGGTTAAAATGAGGGAGAAGGGCTACTCCTCTTAGCTCGCTCACTCTACTCCTTATCTCCTCTCTTCCCTCCCTCCTCCTTCCTTCTCTCTCTCATATCCCTCATCTCTTCTCCTATTCTCTTCCTCCTCCCTCCCTTCTCCTCTCTCTCCCTATAACCAATTCTTCAATATAATTCTCTTCTCCTCTCCCTCTCTTCCTCTCTCCATCGATCCTCATTTCCTCTCATCGTTCTCTCTCTTCCTTCTGCTTGCTCCTCCCTTCTTTCCTCTCTCTCTCTCCATACCCATTCCTCCTATCTTCCTTCTCTCCCCTCCCTCTCCTCGCTGCTCCATACCATTCTCTATCTTTTTTTCTTCCCTCCCTTTCTCTTCTCTCTTCCTACCATTTCTCTATCCTTCTCCTCCTCTCCTTTTATTTTCTTCTCTCTCTCTCCTCTCTCTCGTCCTCTTCTTTCACTGCTGTTTCTCGTCTATACAATTTATGTTACACATATCTACCTTTCTACTACCTCTACCATTTACCTGTTTGTTTCACTCTCCTCCTCTGTCCTCTTCATCTGCCCAATGCCTTTTTTGAAGAGTTTGATGTTTTGTCCGTAAGCCAGTGTGTGTTATGTGTATTATCGGGGGGTGTTTGCTCCGCTTCTTTCCAAGAGCATTGGTGTGTGGGTGTGTTTCCCAAAGAGTTGGGCGGTAATGGGGTCAATGGTGGCCTACTGATGACTTTCGTGAACTTATCCTCCTGTTATATGATCCAAGCTCTCTTTCTCGTCAATCAGTCATCTCACATCTATGAGTCCTGTTCTGCCTCTCGTCTCCCTGCTCTGTCCATCTGGGGTCTGTGCTATCGTAGCTGTTCTGTCCCCTCGTCTGTCTGCTAACTCGTCATGTCTGCTCTGTCTGCTCTGTCTCTCCGTTGGCCATGTCTGTCCTTGCGCTCTGTCTTGTCCTGTCTTCTGTCTGCTCCTGTCTGCTCTGTCTGTCTCTCTGCTCTGTCTGTTGCTCTTGCTTTGTCTCTCTACTACTCTTCTCTTTTAATTTATTCTCCATCTCTCTCTCATCTCTCACCGGTCTTCTCTCATTCTCTCCCACTCTTGTTCTCCCTCTCGGTCTCTTCTCGGGTCCCTCTCTTCACTTCCTTTCAAAAGCTAGCCTTTACAAATCTGCCATGGCTCTTCTCATCAGATATTTAAAATCCTCAGTCGTCTCTCTCTCTCTCCTCTTCTCATCTCTCTCTCTATCGTCTCTCTCTCTCTCTTCTCTCTCTCTTCTCTCTCTTCTCTCCTCTCTCATCATACCCTCTTCAGATTTTTGTGTGAGGAAAAACTCTGATTGCATGGGCTTTGGGATTGGATTAGACTCTCCTTGTGTCAATGGCTTCATGTGGAAGTTGAAGAGGGTGAGCAGGGTAGTGATGAAGGTGAGAAGGGGTGGAGCAGCCAGCTTATCTACAAACTTGTAGTAATCATGGCCAAATACCAACCAGGCACATGCACAGGGGCCCCACATTGATTTTGTTAAGTAATTCTCACTCAAAGTAAACATTTAAGTATTCAAGCAGACGCTCTTATCCAAGAGTGACTTACGAGGACAATTGGGTTAAGGTCCCTTGCTCCAAGGGCACACGGGCAGATTTTCAACCCTAGACAGCGTCGGTGATTCAAAACCAGGGACCTTTTGGGTTTAGAGGCCCAACACTGCCTTTACTTCTCACGCTCACTGCCCTCTACCATGGGCATCAGTCATGGGAAAAATGGGGTAGGAATTGAGAAAATTGGCTCGCAAAACTGCAAACCACATCACACAAAAATCTATCTGCCCCAGTAGAAAAAGTAGTACAATTACATTACAGTTTTTTCCAATTGGCTAAAGACCAATTTTGCAAACTAGGCTGGCGTTTTAATCAAATACTTAACAAATTCACAAAGACCACACACCAGAACTGCAAATACTTCAATATATCCCTGCAAAAGTGAAGCACTGCAACCAAAACTACATAAGCATTATCAAAATCAATTGTTTGCACGAAATGGCACACACCTTCCAATTCAATATTACCAGATTTTTGTCTAAACCAACTACACACTGTTGGGCATAATGTGAAAAGCACTCCTCAATCTTAGTAATGCCTTTGCCATAATATAAAATTGTTTCCAAATTCGGTTAGAAAATTCTTCAGATGCACAGCAATATTTGCAGATACACACACATCGTTTGAAACCATTTTATTTTTCTTATTTTTCACCAAAAAGGTCAGTGCAACTATCGCACAGGCAAGACTCATATTTCCATTGGACTGAACAAATATGCTCACAAAAAAACAGTAAACTGAAAAAGAAAATTGCCTTAAAAAATATATAGAACAAAAGAGGCCAAGAAATATTAGGCAGCATCTTGCCGCAACAGCTGGGTCTGGGCCAAACGCTCGTCGCACATTCACAGCTGGGTCTGGCCACAAACGCCTCGTCCACATCACAGCTGGGTCCTGGCCCACAACGCACCTCGTCCACAATCACAGCTGGGTCTGGCCACAACGCCCTCGTCCACATCACAGCTGGGTCTGGGCCCAACGCGCTCGTCCACATCAACAACTGGTCTGGTCACAACGCCTCGTCAACATCCCAAAGGCCACAGCTGGGTTCTGTTCCACAAACGCCCTCGTCCACATCGCCAGGCCACAGCTTGGGCTCTGGCCCCAACGCCTCGTCCACCATCACAGCAACAGCTGGTTCTGGCCACAACGCCTTCGTCACAATCACAGGCCACAGCTGGGTCTGGCCCCAACGCCTCGTCCACATCGCAAAGGCCACAGCCTGGGTCTGGCCAAAACGCCTCGTCCACATCACAGGCCACAGCTTGCGTTCTGGCCACACAACGCCTCGCCACATCACAGGCCACAGCTGTTCTGGCCACAACGCCTCGTCCACCATCACAGCTGGTCTGGCCACAACGCCTCGCCCTACATCAACAAGGCCACAGCTGGGTCTGGCCACAACGCTCGTCCACATCACAGCTGGGTCTGGCCCACAACGCCTCGTCCACATCACAGGCACAGCTGGGTCTGGCCACAAGGGGTGGGGGAGCCTTCGTCCACATCACAAGGCAATATCTTATTGCCAAGACATCGAGGGAAGAAGGCCGCCTTGAGTGCCCTTATCCATCCCTGAATCCGCACCCACCATCATCTCCATCAATCATGCTCTTCATAGCTGCACAAGAGGCATGCGCACAAAGGGCCTGCCGGTCGATATACCCTTTCCACCGCCCATGCCGAAAATAACTATTCTAATCGGTGTCAGAAATGGTGAGTATGGTGGGAGGGTATGCACGAGAAATGGTGGGTGGTCAGTAAAAACAGTTTTGGACTGGGGTGCACGTAATGAAAGCTCACGTTGTCCCATTACTAACGTACGGGTTCTTTGATGCGTCTGCATCATCTCATACGCTCTGGTTGTATGCAGAATGTTGTGGAAGTCTGTCCCAAGAAATGTGAGAATATGGGCTGTGTTGTATGGTCCAAGGTTTGGCATGCAACGGGTGAAGGACACCATGCGTTATTGGAGATGGCAGCGCCACATTGTGCATGTTCCCACCACGTTGGCCAGGCACATCTATAATGGCCTCTGTGGCCCATGACGTTTTCCTCCCCCTTCTTCTGGTCCTTTGCTTAGGTGAAACTCCAAGCCTCATCTATAAAGATGTAACTCATGTGGGATTGCATGAGGCCTCCTTTCCCGTACCTCCGAAACACAAAGAACAAAAGCAGCAAGTATGGTGTTATCCAGTACACTGGGAACCAATGTTGCGTGTAGTTTACTGCAAGTCAATAATTTGTACTTAACATCCACATATGCTCGTCTGACCGCTCTTTGGTTTCTTTGAAGAGTTTTCTCTCAAACGGCACCTTATAAAGTGTTTCATTCTGATTTGGTTTCGCTTGAGAATGCGCAGCCATGTGGACAGACTGACTCGCTGAAGATGTTGTTGACTATGGTGTTGTTTGGATGATGTGGCTTTCGAATTTCTCGTAATCTGATTCCTTATTATTCCAAAAGCAAGTTTACCACACTCACGGACCGTTACCCACGCGCCCACAAGGATGCCCCGCCCCCCACCCCCCCACCATGGCCCGGAGCTTTCCTGACCCCGGTGAACAATGTTGCCCGTCCCTCCAACCATGGTTGCGTCTCTCAGTCCTTTTAGCAAAAAACACAAAAAACTAAAATATAGGACTTGGACAATGCAACCTAAAGATATTTCCCCACAGTTCGAGTAAATCTATCAGGAAATTCTGGTGCAGTTAGCTGGTATTTGAACATTAGCCATTCATGAAGTAAACAGGTGTCAGCCCAACTGAATTACACTTTATGAATGGGGTGTACTTACATAGTGTGAAAAGACATGTTCGGTTACAATACCTGGTACTCAGTCTATTGAGGTGGTTTTGGCCAGGTGACACATGTATCTGGCCACTTTAGCTCATGTAGTGTCATATTTGAATGCGCAGTGGTTTTGAAATGGCAAACATCGTGGCTTTATGATCCAGATTTTGTGTTTATGCGAGAACCGTGTGCCCAGTGCATTTAAAAAAGGGCCATTTTGAATTGCAAAATGTGTGTAACGCAAGAAAAATGTATTTAGACTTTTGGAGACGCGAAGAGGTTTTGCTCTTCTGGTGTGTCAGTTTAAATAATTGTGCTGCTGCTGTCCCATTTTAGTGTGTTAGCAAAATTGGAAAAATGTAAATGTGTTATCAAATGGCAATGTTTTCCTGTCCGCCCCATGGCAAAATGTGTAGATTGCCAGGAAATAAGCTTTAAAAACATTATTTTTTCTCTCCGCCGACAAAGAGAGGGGCACTAAAAATTTTTTTCCAAGAGTGGAGGTCCACGCACCAAATCTACTCAGGGCTACCGCCAGGCCTTGTGGAGCTAAAGCCTGAAGTTTTAAATGGGCTCAAGACAGGTCGAAATCTTTTGTGTGTGTGTGGTGTTGTGTGTGTGTGTGTGTGTGTGTGTGTATGTGTGTGTGGTGTGTGTGTGTGGTGTGGTGTGTGTGGTGTGTGTGTGTGTGTGTGTGCGCGTCGGTGCGTGGCCCGTGCGTGGTGCGTGCGGTGCCTGCGTTGCGTCGTGCGTGGCGTGCGTGCGTGCGTGCTTGGTGGGTGGTGTGGGTGAGGGTATCTGGTGTTTTTAACCCACAGCACAGTGGATTCGTTCAAGAGAGGAATTTAGATGGGAGAGAAGTCCAGAGAGAGGGTCTTAATTGTGTGTGCAGGCAGATGCACCAGCATCAGCTCAAATTCCACCTTGATTACACACACACACGCACACACTGGCTCAGCCCATACGACTTCCACATGCTAAGTACACACATCCATTCAGG
>NW_019943270.1:134365-145673 GCF_002910315.2 Salvelinus sp. IW2-2015 | reverse complement strand
GTCAAATGCCTCTCCCATTCTGCGTGTTATTCCTGGAATGTCTAATACCTCCTCCCATATCATGGCTCCTATTTACTTGTGTTTAATGCCTCCTCCATTCTGTGTTTTACTGCCTGTGTTTAATTGCCTCCTCCCATTCTGGTGTTTGTACGAGTGCCTGTTTAATGCTCGCCTCCATTCTGGGCTTTTACTGTTGTTTATGCCTCCTCCATTCTCGGTGTTGTTACTGTGTGTTTATGCCTCTTCCTATTCGGAGTGTTTACTGTTGTGTCTAATGCCTCCTCCATTCTTTGGATGCTTTTTACTGTAGTGTTATGCCCCTCCCCATTCTTGGTGTTTTACTGTGGTTTTAATCTCTCTTCCATTCTGGTATTTTACTGTGCCTGTTTAATGCCTCCTCCAATTCTGGGTTTACTGTGTGTTTTAATGCCCTCCCTCCATTCTAGTGTTTTACGTTGGTTTAATTGCCTCCTCCTATTCGGGTGTTTACCTGGTGTTTAACTTCGCACTCCTCCATTCTGGTGTTTTACTGGTTGGCTTAATGCCTCCTCGATTCTGGTGCTTTTAACTGGGTGTTAAGGCCTCCTCTCATTCTGGTTGTTTTCTACTGTGTGATTTTAATCCCTCCATCCCACAATTCTAGTGTAGCTTTCACTGGTGTGTTTAATGCTCCTCCATTCTGGTGTTCTTCACTTGTCGTTTTAATGCCCTCCTCATTCTAGCAGTGCTTTTTACTCGTGTGATTTAATGCCTCCTCCCAATTCTGTGCTTTTACTGTGTGTAATGCCCCTCCATTCTCTGAGTCGTTTAACTCAGTCTGTCTTAAAATGCCTCCTCATTCCCTAGACAGCGCCAGATAGTAGTATTTACATGCTCGTGTTAATGCCGTCTCACAGTTCTGAGTCAGTCTATCTATACACATGTATAGAGACAAATGCCTCCTCCAACTATCACTGAGCATCGTAACACACACACACACAGCATTTCACTCGTGTAGTACATACCCTCCTCCAATTCTTGGTGTATCATCATCACTGCTGTAGCGTTTAAATGAGCCCTCCTTCCAATCCTATGTGTTCACTTAACTGCGATCGTATTAATGACCTCCACTCACCATAATCCTCGTGAGTCTTTTCCACATCGTGATGTTACACTGCCTCCTCCACACTTCTACCCTGTGACTTATTCTAACCACTAGCGTACGACATTCAAATCAGCCGACCTCCCAACATTCCACTCCGGATGTCTACTATCAACTGCTAGCATCTAACATATGCATCCTCCAAACTTCCATCTACGATTCCACTTACTGCAGCTGCCTAATGCACCCCTCCCCACATTCACTCTCGCTCTGTACTAGTGTGGTCTAATATGCCCTCTCTCCATTCGTGGTGTTTGTACTGTGTTTGTAACTCCCGTTCTCGTTCAGGTCTTGGTGTGAAATTTAACTGTGTAGTTTAAATGACCTCCCGCAATTCTGTGTTTTACTTGTGTTAGATTGACGCCTGGCCTCTATTCTGTGTTTACTGTGTGTTAATGCCTCCTTGCCATTCTTCGGGTGGTCGTTGTGTAGCTGTGTGTTGAACCTCCTCCATTTCTGGGGTGTTTACTGTGTTTAATGGCGCTCGCTCGGCATTTCTTGGTCGGTTGTAGCTTGTTTTTCCTAATTCCTTTCCTCCATTCTTGTGTTTTACTGTGTGTTAATGCTTCCTCCATTCTGCGTGTTCTTAGCGTGTGTGTTAATGCCTCCTGCCGATTCTTGTGTTTTACTGGGGTTTATATGCCTCCCCATTCTGGTGTTTTACTGTGTGTTAGATGCCTTCCTCCATTTCTGTTTTTACTGTGTTTTAATGCCTGCCTCCAGTTCTGGGTGTGTTTTACTGTGTGTTAAATTGCTTCCTCCTTCTTGTGTTTTACTATGTGTTATAAGCCCTCCTCCATTCTGTTTTACTGTGTGTTAATTCCTCCTTCACGTTCTGGTGTTTTTTACTTGTTGGTTGAGTGTCCTCCTCGGCGATTCTGTGTTTTACTGTGTGTTTAAATGCCTCCTCCGTTCTGGTTGTTTACTGTGTGCTTAGATTGGCCTCCTCCATTCTGGGTTATTACTGTGTGTTTATGCCTCCTCCATTCTGGTGTTTTAACTGTGTGTTAAAGGCCTCCGCCATCTGGTGTTTTACTGTGTGTTAAATGCATCCTCCGATTGCGTGTGTTTTACTGGTTGTGTTAATGGCCTCCTCTCATGTCTTGTGTTTTACTGTGTGTTTAATGCCTCCTCCATTCTGAGGTGTGTTTTATTTTTTTTTCTGTGTTTAATGCCGTCCTCCAATTCCGTGTTTTTACGGTGGTGTTTTAATGCCGTCCTCCATCTGGTGTTTACTGGTGTGTTTAAATGCCTCCTTCCATTTCTGGTTGTTGGTTGACGGTGGTGTTAATGCCTCCTCCATTCTGGGTGTGTACTGTGGTGGTTCTAATGCCATCTGCCATTCTGGGTTTTACTTGTGTTTAAGGCGGCGTCCTCGCAAATTCCTGAGTTAAATTAGTTGTATCTAACTAGCCTCATCCAGGGAATGTCTGTGGAGAGTGCTTAGTATCGTCGAGTGTTTAGAATGACTACCCCATACAACGAGTTCTGATAGCTATATACCAAGACAGCGTCATGTTAAATGACATCTCCGTCATCATATCATTGAATTTTTAACAGTGTGAATGGCGGCCTAACCGGCGTCGCCATTCTAGACCGATTCTGACTTGAGTGGGATCTCTCAATGCGCGAGCATCTCCACGTAGTCCATCACAAAGAAATAGTAGATCAAGATCTTTTGAAAATACCACACCCCACGACACATGTGCATATTCCTTAGGAACCGTGCAATGAAGTTGAGAACAAAGAGTGATCGTTGCAGTCTTGCGGGTAATATGAAACGGAGAACCCTCCACACGACAGCCATGCGAGAATGGAGATGTCAATCCAGCGTTTAGCAATCCATCCACATACGGAGCGAGAATGCACAGCGTACCATAAAAACGGATCCATACCGTTTGCACTATGACACATGGCGTGTGACAGCAGGCAGTAGTTTACTGTACATACCCTACTCTGTTCCTAGAAAGACGCATACACTAGCAGGATGGACTGGCGAGAAAACTCCGATACGTAATATATCTCAACAGAATCGTAGCAAGAACCTACAACTCGTTACGAGCCAGGACAACAAAAGTTGCTGAAATTGTCCTAGTGTCTAGCTATGAGAAGAAGCACATCGCGGTAGTAGCTATACAGCGGTTGATTTCAGCACTTGGAGGGAAAAGATATGTAGTGGGATGGCTCCCTGTGTGTGGGGTGTGTTGTCGGATGTTGACGGTCTGGCCCACGACAAACAAGCTAGGGCGAGCACGTAAGGAGTTGTTTAGGTGTGTGTGAGCCAGTGAGAACAGCATAAACAACAAACTAAAAAACTCAGAAAAACGCAGTTGCAACAAAGTGCTGAAGTAAGAGGGCCGAGTGAGAGGAAATAAAGTGCAGTGACCCCCGCTCTGTGTGCCACTACAGAAACAACAGCCCCAGCGCAGAGTCAGGAACACTAGATGAATAATCCACATACCTCGGGATACAACAATCTGCTGTGAATGAGCGCAGCGCTGATACCGGCGAAAAATAAGACGAGCCTTGTCATGCCAGCGAACAGGTGAAATGCTTATCAGTTAGCAGTGCTGTCTAGTTCAAGATGCTCAAGAACTGTCTGGGTTTCGCTTCCTTAGGTAGTGACTCATAGATACCCCAGGCAGCAATCTACAATTGATACGTAGACTACAGCCTGCCAATAGAGAGCCCTAGGCGAGAGGACGGACAACAGAAGTCAACAAAGAAGAGAGTGGGATAACCGGAGACACGAAAAAGAGAGCGAGAAGATGGAGCGGAGAGAGATAGAGAGCATGGAGGAGAGAGGCGGAGAGATATGATGAGGAGAGCAGATAGATGCAAGGTAGCGACACGCGACAGAAGCGAAGGGACGAGGGAGATATGGATGAGAGGTAGATGAACAGAGAAGAGAGATGTGGGAGCAGACAGGCGGTATGAGGTGACAATATGATGGAGAGAAGAAAGCGACGACAAAAGAGAGAGAATGGAGAACCGGTCCGAATCGCCCCACGTCTCGCTGCACGAGACCAAGGAAGTCCACGCGCAGCGAAAGGAACGAGAACATGTGAGTAGGAAGCGAAGGCAGAGGAAATGCCACCCAGAAACCCACACACCGTAAAAGACGCCACCCCGCAAAGCGTTCGCCGCGAAGGCTGCGCGAGGGCCGACAGGATCCACCACCGGCTCTATACTACCGCAGTGCTTTGGCGTGGTGGTACATGTAACTGGGGGGAGCAGAGCACGCGAGCGAAGAGTGATGAGAGGATAAACGGAATGCGGAGACGAGAGAGAGAGATGGCAATGGAAAAATAAGAAGCCGAGAGATAGGAAGGTAAACGCACGGAAAGAGCATTCGGGATGCAAGATCGGACAAGACAGCCGGATAGTGACGCAAGAGCTAGACCAAAAAAATGAACGAACACACAGACTGCGAGGGAGAGAAGAGGACAAACGCATGCGAAAGGCGAAAGAGATGGCATCGGCGTGGAGAGAAGACGGCACCCGGACGCCAAAAAGCAATTGAAGAACAGAGATAGCCACGCAGGCGGAATGGACCATGGAGCAGAGAGGCGAATGGAGAGATCCGAGGAAGGAAACTGGAATGGCGCATAGAGACCAAAGGACGTGCACACACAACGCAACTACTCCGGAGAGAGGACGCCGACCCCAAGAAGACCCGCACAATCCGGATGTGAGGGAGAGAGAGAGCAAGACAAAGACGGGGAAGAACGGGTAGCGATGTGAGGAGAAGAGAGAGCGATGGATGGAGGGAGAGAAGGAGGACTCAGAAGACAAGACTATGCGCACCACACAAAGACGATGGAAGAGATGGACGAGATGGACATGGGGAGACCGAGAGCAGAAATAGGGGAGGGAGAAAAGCTCCTCGGTCCACGGACTAGCCGATGGCAGGAGAGCGAAATAGAGAAAGGAGATAGGCTAGTGACCCAGGCAGGACAAGACCCAAAACACACCCCAACAACTAATAGGGGCCAAGAAAACCAGAAGCGGGGAGGCCAGCCTACCCAGACCTGAATCCCAAGAAAATCGGGGAGAGCGAAGGGCGATCTCAAACTTCAGCCGCAAAGCAAGACTGAGAAACCCAAAAAAGGAGGACAAAAGCCGAAGGCATCCGGGCCAGACAACAAAACACCGCGAGCCAACAAGGCCACCAGAACGCAGAGCAGGCAGAGAAAGAGAGCAGAAAGAGAGATGGGCCTGCTCTGCAAGAAAAGGACGAGAAAGCGAAAGAGAGCGGAATGAGGAAACAAGAGGAGCAGAGCGGGACAGGTGTAGCGACGCGCACTGGGCAATGGGAAATCCGCCGGAAGAAGGAGAGAACGAAGCAAGACGGGAGTACAGATATGCAATATAGGCGGTACAAAAGGAAGTAAGCAGAATCGAGAAACGGCCCACCTCAAGAGACAACGAGCACCGACGAGAGATACATCCGAAGAAACGCGAGCGAACACGGTGGATGAGAAAAAGGGTGGAGCAGGGAGGGCCAGTGGGGGAGGAAGTGGGGGAGGCGTGGGGAGGTCCCACGTACTCCGCACAGCTGAGAAGAGAGAGATGTAGAAAGACGAGGAGAGAGATCGGTGGAGCGTGCAGATAAGCACCGATGGACCTAAAGGAAGTCACGAACAGAAAAAAACGGGGCAGGAACGCGACGCAAAGGAACCGCGCAGACTGGGAGGTCAGAACGAAAGCACAGCAACAGCGGGAAAAGAAACGAAAAACACACCAGCACAACACACACACACAACACGACACACCACACACCCAAGAGAATAGACCATCACAGCAGCACACACACAGCACGCGCATCACACACACACCGAGACAACACACACGCGCAGACACAACACCACACACACCAGACAAACACACATCACACACCACACAACACACACACACAACACACACACACACAAGCATCAACACAGCGCACAACACCGACACACCACACGCGCACACTCACACAACCAACACACACACACACACACACACACACACACACCACAACACACACACACACCAACCACTCGCAACACCACCAGCGCAACACACACAACCAGACACACACCACACCACACACACACACACACACACACACTACACACACAGTACACACACACCCAGCGACACCACAGCTGACACCACACACAACATCCACACACACACACACACACACACACACACACAATAACAGAAACACACACACACACTACCCACAACACCCACAAAAACACACACACAACAAAGAAAGAACACCAGGGAAGAAGAACACGTTCACACACGGGGGTGCCAGCGGCAGACCAGAAAGAACAAGACAAGAGCTACACACCACAACACACACTCACACACTACACACACACACACCGCCACAACAACACACACACAACACCCACACACAACACACACACACAGAGAAAAGAAACCCGTAAAAACATTTTGAGTAGGAACAAGAGGGGAAGATGTAAACCCTCCGAAAAACAGTGGAAGGAGAGCAACCTCCGCTAAACAGGGAGAGAGAGCAACCCCTCAAAAGACCTAAGAACTTGCCGTTTTATAAACATTGCTGTATAGTATAGTGTATTCTGAATAGATGCAGTGTGTTAACGCGCACGGTACCATGTCAAATGTCAGTCAATATATCTAGTCAGGTGATTCTGGAGATTATAGTCTGTGGTGTTGACGTCCATCTCTGTCATCTAATCTTATTATTCTAGTATATCTGTGGGTTTGACTGTCCATCTGGCAGTCTGTAAATGCTAGATTCAACCTCAGCTCAAAATTTTTGGAGCAGGTTGGGACGTGCCATGTCTGTCAGTCGTAGGTATCTATCAGATCTAAGTTACAGTAGATTACAAGTGAGCAATTACCCTACGTTGAACAAGTATAATACCCAATTAGGTAACAGGTAGGTGGCTGTATTGGTACCATAAATACGGTCGAAGTGTACATGTGAAGTTACAGTAGGCTGACATTGAGTTAGGTATAGCGCGCAAAGTTTAAAGTGAAGTACCAAACCTTCGGCCTAATACATAAAGACAAAGTATGGGTAGATACAGGGTAGATACAGTAGGATACAGTGAGAGTAACATAGTATCAGGACTCCCCACATAAAATATACAAGATACCTGAGATCATAGGTAGATCCAAACTCGTTACAGCCCTGAGAAGTTTAGAAATTAGGTACGAGTTAAGTACCATAATACGGTAGATTTGACATAGGTTACGTTAGATGTGCGTATACAACCGCGTGATAATCATCCATATAATGACGAGTAGATCTACAGTAGTTTTACAGTTAGTTACATAGTTACGTAGACATTAGTTACACTGTTAGATACATAAGTTACATATACATAGTTCATTAGTCCGTAGTAACATTAGTACATTAGTTACATTAGTACAGGTGTACGAGTACAGTAGTGTACAGTTAGTTTACAAGGTATCAGTACATACTCCGTAGATACAGTAGTTAAAGTAGTATAAGCAGTAGGTACAGTACGTATGGTTACATAGCTACCGGACAAGTAGTTAACATTAGGTTACAGTATTACAGTAGGTACATTAGTTACCAGTAGAGGTGACATGAGTACTTACCCGATAGATACAGAGAAAGATAAAACGAGTAGGTACATTAGTTACCGTAAGATAGCATTAAGTGACATAGTTACCGTAGATACATAACAGTAAATACATTATGGTAATTACGTCTACCGAAAGTACAGAAGTAAGCACGGAGTACATTATTTACCGTAGATACCAGTAATTACAGTAGTTTACAATAGGTAAGGTAGGTACTAGTTAATTAACAGTATCCGTACCCCTAATACATTAACAGCTACGATTATTTTACTGTAGGACAGTAGTTAACATGTAGTTACCATAGATAACATATAGGGTTACAATAGGGTACATAAGATATGCAACCAGCCGCCATATAAGAATAACACACATGCTGACATGGAAGTACAGTTTAGTACAGAACTGCAGTACTATACAGGAGTACGCAGGTCAGAATACAACCCCCTCTTACGGAGTTAGATTGACCGCTCATATTAACCTTCCTCGTCATATTAATCCATTTTCTACCGCATCTTTCTCTTCCTCTCTGTGATTAAAAGTGGAGACAAACCGCTTAAAGACAGGCTTCTGCCTTACTCTGCCGCTGCTGACCCCTCGTGAATACACACTCCCTCTCTTTTAAAGACAACAGCCCTTGCTGTTCACTTCGGTCGCTTAGTACTCCCTCGGATCTCCGCTTGACTCCCCTCGCCGAATTTCACTCTCTCTCCTATCTACACCTCTTACATTTAGTCTCTCCTCCTCTCTCTTTCTCTCGCTTCCTCTATACCTCTCTCCTCCCGATCCACTACTTCCACACTCCGCTTCCTCCCCTTACCCCTCTCTCTCTCTTCTCTCGCCTCAATCTACCCTCTCTCTCGCATATCTCCCCCCACTTTAACCTACTCCTTTCATCCTTCATGGATAAGCGCCCAGGGACGAGCTATACAGTACCCAAGACCTATTGAGCTCACTGCATTGTAGGTGCTGAATACGCAACATCGGCTGCAAGAAAGAGACAGGAGGAGGGATATGATTAGGCCTCTCTCTTCTGCTGGTATTTATTATTCCCTATATCCTCTGACTTGATTTGTTCAGCCATGCATAACTGCTTTGAATTGAAGTCATAATAACACCGGGAAGCTGATATCACTTGTTGAAGGAATAACTGCTATAGAATTAGAGGGGATGGAGCGGATGTATGGAAGAGAAGAGAGGAGAGAGGAAGGGAAGGAAAGATCGAGGCGAAGGAAAGTGATGGTTAACAAGAAAAAGGAAAGTATAAGAAAAGAGATCAGTAAGAAGAGAAAGAGGAAGAGAGAATGAGGAGCAATAGACGAGAAAGATGAAGCAAATATACTGAAGGAGACGTAGAGAGGAGAAATTGAGAGAGAAGAAGAGAAGGAGGAGAGAGAAGAGAGACAGAGAGAAGACGAGGACGTCCCGACGAATGCATAAAATATCTTTCGCGAATGCTTGACTTTGTGTTCCATTCAGACAGCTGAAGTGAGAACATGTTCATTACTCTGCCACGCGGTCCAATCAGGCTTGTTTAATATTCCACGATAGAATTAATGGAGAGTCAAGAGGGACGGGGTAAGATCACACATTGTTGTATGAAGCAAGAGGCACCTTTGCTTCAGAAGGAGCCGAAACCTCTTCTAGTTGTGTTTGTGAGAGAGAGAAACGAGACTTGTTTAAATTAACATTTCAAAGTTAACCCTCCCTCGATACTCCAACGACAGATACATGGCCCTATTTGGTATTATCGGATTTAAAAGCAGCGGCGAGAAGGGGCTTATAACCAGAGGAGATAACGGGAAGGAGAAGAAAAAGAAAAACGGAAAAAGATTGATGAAGAGAAAGAGAGCAGAACTGAGGATGAGAGGAGATTAGGAAGAGAAATACGGGAGTAGAGCAGGAGACGGAAGGAAAAGAGAGAGAAGGAAGAGGAGAGGAGAAGAGAGAGAAGAGAGAGAAGAGAGAGGAGAGAAGAGACAGGAAGAGAGAGAGAAGAAGGTAGAGATGAGAAAAAGAAAGCGAGAGAAAGAAGCCAAGGAAGTAAGAAGAGGCAGAGGAGGAGACCGAAGAGAAAGGAGTAACAGACAGAGGAGAAGAAGAGGAGAGAGAAGAGAAGTAACGAAAGAGTTAAGAGAAGAGAGTGAGAGAGAAAGAGGAGAATGCAATGAGAGAAAGAGGAGGAATGATGAGAGGAAGTGAGAAGAGAGAGAGAAGAGAGAGAGAATGAGAGAGGAGGAAGAGAGAAGAGAGAGAGCGATAAGAAGAGATTGATTGAGGAGAGAGAGAGAGGGAGAGGGAGCAGAAGAATTGAGAGATAGAAGAAGGATGCCAGGGAGGGAGGAGTGAGAGAGAGGAGAGAGAGGGAGAGGAGAGAGATTGAGAGAGAGAGGAGAGAGAGAGGAGAGAGAGCTAGAGAGAGCTAGAGAGACGTAGACAGAGTGACGAGGGGAATATGGATTTGCAGTCTCATAAGAGGCTCTCATTATCAATTCCCCTAGGGATGATGAGAAGACAGGCAGCTCTCTCTCCCTCTCTCTGTCCCTCTCCGCCCCTCTCTTTCTCCCTAACCCTTATCCTGTCATAAAAGGCCCTGTCATCCTTATTTTTCTCTATCTCTCTCTCCTCTTCCTCCCTTTACCCCTCCCAGACCTTTCTATGCCCTGTCCTTTCTCTCTCTCTCCCTCTCTCTCTCTATCTCGCTCTCCTCTTCCTCCCTTCCCCCCTCCCAGACCTGTCTCTGGCACCTGTCCTATCTCTCTCTCTCCTCTTCCTCCCTTCCCCCCTCCCAGACCTGTCTGGCCTGCAGCAGTAGCAGTAGTAAGGGTGATGCATGGCTCATGGCTACAGGGCTGACAGGAAGGTTAATGGGGAGAAGGGCTACCTGCATCATCCTTATCCTCTCCCTCCCTTCTCTCTCTCCATACCATTCTCTATCTTCCTCTCCCTCCCTTCTCTCTCTCCATACCATTCTATATATTCTTCTCCCTCCCTTCTCTCTCTCCATACCATTCTCTATCTTCTTCTCCCTCCCTTCTCTCTCTCCATACCATTCTCTATCTTCTTCTCCCTCCCTTCTCTCTCTCCATACCATTCTCTATCTTTTTCTCCCTCCCTTCTCTCTCTCCATACCATTCTCTATCTTCTCCCTCCCTTCTACCTCTTTCATGCTGTGTGTCTATACATTTATGTTAACCATATCTACCTTTCCCTACTCACCCTCTACCATTACATGTTTGTTTCACCTCCCTCCCTTGTCTCTTCATCCTGCCAATGCCCTTTTTGAAGAGTTCTGATGTTTTGTCCTAAGCAGTGTGTGATTATGTGTGTATGTATCGGGGGGTGTTTGCTCCGCTCTTTCCAGAGCAGTTGGTGTGTGTGTGTTTCCCAAAGAGTTGGCGGTAATGGGGTCAGAGTGGCGCCTACTGATGACTTCGTGACTAGCCTGTATGATGAAGCTCTCCTACAGCACCACATCTCTGTCTGTCTGTCTGTCTGTCTGTCTGTCTGTCTGTCTGTCTGTCTGTCTGTCTGTCTGTCTGTCTGTCTGTCTGTCTGTCTGTCTGTCTGTCT